>NC_080572.1:194056114-194289373 GCF_030247185.1 Malaya genurostris
TGGGTTTTTATCAGGTTTTAGGATAGGAATTACTTTAGCGTTTTTCCATCTTTTTGGGAAGTAAGCTAATGAAAAACACTTGTTGAAAATTTTAACCAGGAGTCTCAAGGCAACATCGGGAAGATTTTTAATAAGAATATTAAAAATTCCATCATTACCAGGAGCCTTCATGTTTTTAAGTTTTCTAATAATTGATTTAATTTCATCAAAATTCGTCTCAATAATGTCATCGTGTGATAACACTTGGGTTGAAATATGATCATATTTCAGTGAGACTTCATTTTCAATAGGACTCACAACGTTCAAATTAAAATTGTGGACACTCTCGAACTGCTGAGCAAGTTTTTGAGCTTTTTCGCCATTTGTAAGAAGTATTTGATTTCCTTCCTTGAGAGCAGGAATAGGTTTCTGAGGTTTCTTAAGAACCTTAGAAAGTTTCCAGAAAGGTTTAGAATATGGTTTAATTTGTTCAACTTCTTTAGCGAAATTTTCATTTCGCAAAAGAGTAAATCTATGTTTAATTTCTTTTTGTAAATCCTTAACTATGTTTTTCATAGCAGGATCACGAGAACGTTGATATTGTCGTCGACGAACATTCTTCAACCGAATGAGCAGTTGAAGATTGTCATCGATGATAGGAGAATTTAATTTAGTTTGAGCTTTGGGAACTGAAAGATTTCTAGCTTCGATAATATAATGATTCAAATTATCAATTGCTGTGTCGATATCCGCAGAATTTTCTAAAATAGTTTCATGATCCACATGATTTTCAATGTGAGATCTGTAATCCAACCAATTTGCTCTATGATAGTTGAAAATAGAACTAATTGGATTAATTATAGCTTCGTTGGAAAGTCTGAATGTTACAGGAAGATGATCTGAGTCAAAATCAGCATGAGTAATCGGTTCACTACAAATGTGACTTTGATCTGTTAGAACCAGATCAATTGTAGACGGGTTTTTCACGGAAGAGAAACAAGTAGGATTACTGGGATGAAGAACTGTGAAGTAACCAACTGAGAGTTGATTATGAAGTATTTTACCATTACTGTTATTTTGCCTACAATTCCACTGGACATGCTTAGCATTTAAGTCCCCTATTACGAAAAATTTCGATCGATATCTTGTAAGTTTTTGCAAATCGCCTTTAAAGAAATTTAATTGTTCGCCGGTGCATTGGAATGGCAAATATGCTCCAGCGATGAAATAAATTCCATGAATGGTTTCAACTTCGATTCCCAAGCTTTCAATAACTTTAGTATTGAAAGAAGGTAAAATTCGATGTTTAATTTGCCGTTGGACAAAAATGGCAACTCCACCACCAATTCCAGTAAACCTGTCAAATCGATGAACCACATAATGTGGATTACTTTTCAATTTTACATTTGGTTTAAGAAAAGTTTCTGTCACAATGGCAATATGAATTTTGTGAACTTTGAGAAAATTATAAAATTCATCTTCACTCGATTTCAAAGATCGAGCATTCCAATTTAAAATATTCAAATAATTATTTAACATCACTGTTAAATTTTAAATTCATTATAATATTATTTGCAAATTTCCATCCGATTTGAAATGCTTCAAAAAGTGATGAAGTCGAATTCATTTGGATGATCATTTGAAAAAGTTGATCTTGTAGGTAGATCATTTTATTTTCAGTTATATCGCCTAAATCGACTTCATTTAAAGAAGCGAATGGCATTGAAGGAATATTTGTAGGTAGACTGCCATTAGAAGAAGATGATTTGGTCGGTCTACCTATTAATAAATTGTTTTCGTTAGAAGAAGAACTGCAAGGCGGTCCTGTGTTTTGATTATTTACATTAGAAGAAATGGGAGATAGATTTCTACCTAATATACCAGCATAACTGACATTAGAAGAAGATAATGACGAGGTCGATCTACCTGTCAATAAATTGTTTTCGTTAGAAGACGAATTGGCAGGTGCCTTAGAAGAATTTTCAGGTATGTTCTGTAAATTTAAGGTCGTTGATTTGACTTGTTGTCTAAGCGAACGAGCGTTTAAAATTTTTTCCCTGACAGGACATTTCAAATAATTGGATTTATGATTTCCATTGCAATTTGAACATGAAAATTTATCAGTGGTTTCATTCATTGGACAAGCGTCTTTCGAATGCGATTTACCACAATTCAAACACCGTATATCCATATGACAATTTTTGGTTCCATGACCGAAGCCTTGGCAACGACGACATTGCGTTAAGTTTGCAATACGATTATGCCGTTTATAATGTTCCCAATGAATTTTAATGTGGGAAATGAAACGTACTTTTTCTAAAGTTTTCAAATTGTTTACATCACTTCGATTGAAGTGTATTAGGTAAAGTTCATGGGAAATTCCAGAGCGTGGTTTAGAAGTACCATTCGCTCTTTTTTTCATAAGTATTACTTGGGAAGGGGCAAAACCAAGCAATTCTTTTAGTTCATTTTTAATTTCATCAATACTTTGATCATTTGATAATCCTTTCAAGACAGCCTTGAAAGGTCTGTCTGATTTTATATCATATGAATAAAATTTATGAAGTTTTTCGGACAAATATCGAATAAGACTTTCGTAATCTTCCAATCCATCCACCAAGACTCGACATTCTCCTCTTCGTCCGATTTGAAATGAGACTTTTACTTCCGGGAGAAAAGTAGAAAGCTCAGTACGGAATGCTTTGAAGTCGGAAATCATCACCGTCACTGGTGGCATAGATTGATGTTTCTTCCCAGAACGACAAGCGTCCATTTTGGGAATTTTTGAAGAATTTTCTTCTATGTCGCTACAATCGGATTCAGGAAGAATCTCGTAAATATTGTTAGACGGCATAGGATCAACGGAAGGGAAATCCGTCCGTTGTCTTTTATTTTTACATTCAGATTCTATAAGATCATGAATGTTATTAGAAAAATGTTGAATAACGGATTGTGATTTATTCCGTATTGAATTATTTTTAGCCTTAGGCTTGTTGCCTTTCCGGTTGGACGCAGGCATTTTTGAAATTAATGAAATTTTAAATTAAATTAACTAGGCTAAATTAGTCTTCGATTAGACTCCTAGCTAGCCTTAAAAAAGGCTGATTAATTTCTTAGTCACTCTAATATCACTCTTTGTATCACTTAGTCACTCTAATATCACTCTTTGTATCACTTAGTCACTTAGTTAGTGATTCAGGTAGCCTTGAAAAAGACTGAAGCCTTGAATCAATGAAACTCTAGGTAGCCAGAAAAAAAATTCCAGGAGCCAAGAGCTATACGCGTGCGGTGCGAACGACTGTTCAACACCGACTGAAGGTTTGAGAGTTCCTTAACGGTTCATAAGATGTCAATTTACTCCTATTCCTGATAACTCTATTCCTCCTTTTTGCATTAAATTCACCAATCTCAGGACGAAAATGATATATTAATATTCATTCCAACTGGATCAAGATAATTCAAATTGGTGACCAATTCCAGGCATAAGAATGCTCGAAACCATCTAATGACCTATTGTCAATTTCAAGCATTATTAGTCCTGTCCACTCCGTGATCGATCCAGACAACATAATAATTTTCATCTTTTACATTTATAAGCGAACGATCGATCTCGGTATGGTCCGACTTTGTCAATACGAAGTATAAATTGACTCCCACCCCCATCTACCAAAGGGGGGTACGCGCCCTGTAACTCATCATCCTAAGCCTAGGGAACTATGACTCCAAGATACTCCATCAATTTCAATGTTGGCTTCATGTCCAGTGTTTAAAGAAGAAAGAACCATATATATAGTTTGTGCAACATTTAGTTTTAATTGCTTGAATTTCAACCACTGAGCCAGAGAATGTAAGTCTTCGTTCAAATGTGCAACCGCTTCATCCAAATCCTTAGCTGTAATGAACAGAACAGTATCGTCAGCAAACAAATTTATTTCACAAAACCGTAAAACTCGCTTCATGTCATTTATGTACATAATGAATAAAATCGGACCTAAAACACTACCCTGTGGTACACCAAGTGAATTACCCTGAAAACTACACACAACATCGTTGAAAACAGTTCTCTGAGTTCTATCAAATAAATAGCTTTCAAACCAATTATATGTTACTCCTTCGATACCAAAGCGTTGTAGTGTTTGTAACAGTATAGGTTTGCAATGACTGAATAGAAACATATATTGGAGAAGCCAAATAAATGAGAAACTCACAGAAAATGCTTCACTTATCTTATTGCTGCGTGGCATTACTCTCTTTCATGTGAGAGAGGTCTTCTCATTACTATTTAGCGAAGATGGGAGCGATTGGTTCTCCAATTGCGTTTTCGTCAATCAATTTTTGAAAATTATTTTTAGTTGTACATTGGTTGATGATGACTCGGTGGCCCCCCCATAAAGTATTTCACGGACCTAAGACAGGAAATTGCTGGTTCAGTCGATTAAAGTGCTCTGTTGTTTTTAATTTCTGTGTAGTGACAGGTGAACAGGTGACTAGCACTTCTAATATTCTTTTCGTGAAAACATGTTATATAGATAAGTTGTTAGCAAGGCAACGAAGAATTTCAAGACAACGATTGAAAACATTAACCAAAAACATACATCCTCGTGCAAGGTTTCTTAAAGATCTTTAATTTCTAATATCAGTGAGAAATTTGTTTAGTGTTGATTTTTAGGAACCGTCCAAAGAAACATATATCCCTGGTATTCGTAGATTACCAGGGAATTCTCTGTGTATGTGAGTGTTTTAGAGTTTGGCAGGGTGATTAGTTAGAAAATAATGATAACTGAACTTGAAAATGTTTATATTGGTGTTCGAAATAATTGATTATGGGATTCGAAAGAAATAACATAAATTTAAAAAAATTGTTTGCGCCGAACACTCAAAAACATTCTCAATACGTCGTCTGCTGAAACAAGTATCCATGTCAGCATTCTGCACAATAAAGATGCTAAGAAGATAAAAAAACAACGACTCCAACACTTCCAGCAACAACGACAAAAGTGAAATCAGCGATGACGAATTAATGGACAAAAATTTGATCAGTGAGCCAATTTCTGTTAACCTTCTTTGAATACTAACGAATATTAATTTATTCAATTTGTAGAGTAAACTTTTCTCTGGGATTGTTAATAATATTTTATGAATACATCTCGAAACAAACATGTTATGGTTTTTTTTCCGAAATAGAAAAAATGATAAGTGAATGAGGCAAAATAGGAAATTTTTAACCCAATTTTTTGAGCTCAGAAATATATAGTAAAGTTAGAAGTTTCCCTAATGGTGACATTCATTGCAATGGTCTATGGGATCTTTTTTGCTTTCTCATATAGAAAGGCTATACAATCACTGTGAAAACCGACTTTTAAACCGAGACTCGGAGGGCTGAATATCATATACCATTCGGTTTAGCTCGACAAACTGAGTAAATGTCTCTTTGTGTGTGTGACAAATATTGTCACTCACTTTTCTCGGAGATGGCTAAATCGATTTTCACCATATTACGTTCAACTGAAAGGTCTTAAGATAACATAAAAATGTTCCAATTTTCATACGGATCCAACCCGTGGTTCCGGTGTTAGGGAGCTTAGTGTGAAAATGTCAATTGTTTTTGTTTTTCATAAGCTAACTCTCTATATTGGCTAGTGAATTTTCCTAGTTTGCAGAACGTGATAGTCTATAACCAAGAAAACCATTGATAGTCCCATAAATAACTCGCTGAATTTTATCCAAGTTCGACAAACACTGAACTTAGTTATGGCAACTTTACGTCAAACCAACTAAAATAATAAATCGTCTAGCGAAACGGTTCAATGAGATGTACTGAGTTCGCATCGCATTCACTCTGAAAGGTTTGCGTTGATGAAATGGGATTGGGTCTTAAGACTTTAAAAGTTCAGTTAAATCATCAACAACTTCGTGTCTTTTCTGCCTTTTAAATGTATGAAAATGATCCGGAATTTCAACAAAAAATCGTTGTTGTATTGTTGAAAACCCTGTTCATATTCAATGTGTAACTATTTGGTGCGGTTTATGGTCCGGCGGGGTCATTGGGTCTTACTCATTTCGAAAATAAGGCAAGAGCAACAGTTACGTTGAATGAATTACGCTGTCGGGAAATGATTATTGATTTTTCGGATGCTATTGGTATGGACAACGTTTACTTTCACCAAGACGGCACTACGTGTTACACAAGCAACTAAACCATCGATCGTTTACGGAAAAGGAAAATTTTCCGGACAGTGTCATCTCTCGTAGAGGTGATCACAATTGGCCACAGAGATCTTGTGATTAAACACCTTTTGACTTCTTCCTTTGGGACCACGTAAAAGATAAGATCTATGCCAACGGTCAAGCGTCGATTCAAGACCTCAAAGATGGAGTACGTGAAGCTATTGAATTGGATGGAAAATTTCATGATAAGAATACGATTCATTCGATCTTTTAACTCAGAAAATGTCGTTTTTCTTTGAAAATCAAAATAACACCTCTTATTGGAGAGCCCGTTATTATTAACAAAGAAAATGTAATTAAAATTGAAATTTCCTGGATTTCCTGGTCAAGTTCCACCTGTAATTACAAGTTGAATCACTTTTTTTACTTGGAACTAATCGGATAATCTTCGAAATTCATCAAGGTGAGTACAGAAAATAACTGACCTTAGTTGCAATGCTATCGGGCAAATCTAGCCCCCGCGTAGAACAAGAGGCAGACAACCCGAGCGCAATATTGTCGCCTCACAGTCGGATCTGGTGTTGCTTTAACGAGTCACGCAATTCGTTTCGTGAACGATAAGACTGCGTAAATGTGCGGTGATAAGATAACGGCCTGTATGTGGAGGGCGGTTCCTGACAAACATGGCAAGTTGCAATGCAATTTTCATGTGCTTTTTATAGTTTTTTTTTGTTTTCATACAACAGGTAGGTAATTAAGCGCACCCAAAAAAACAGACCGTTTGTGATTTCGCCACAAAGTAGATCTGAATCTGACACTGACTGGATCCACGTGAATTGGGTCATGTTGAGTTTCAAACGTAGAATTACAGATGCGATGAAAACGAATCAGTTCGACCTTTTCTGAGTTGCTATCAGTTCTGAAATGTATTTATATATTTACGTTACAACGTTCGCTATCGCTATCAGATTGTGACTTTACACGTTACAATTTCTATCAGTTCAGGGAAAATACTGCACAGGAATGTTACTGGCCTGTGACTAATGAGTGAAGATAAGCGGAAAAAATTTCCTTCCGGTTATTACCTGGAACGTGATCGACTGCGATTGGGAGTACAATGTTGGAGCGTTTGCGGGTGCGGCAGTAATTTAGTCGTGTAATCGCATAGATTTACTGTGTCAGCATCACGACACACGGAACCGCCGCAGATGAATTACAGGTGACCGTGACCATGTGGACGAACAGTAAATCCGCTTGGTTTTCGCTTTTATTGACGTGAATCATGAAACGCAAGTCATGTTCCGTACCCGACCATCATTAGAGAAATGTGATTATAGTACATTTTTCATTAGAAGAAATATTTCAAGTGATTTTTTTAAAAGTGCAAAAAAAAAACTACAGATCCATAACTTAAAACACGTATTTACTCAGATTGCTACTCGCAGCACATGAACCATCAACGCCAACGTCTGTGCGTCATTGATTTCTGTGTCCCTGACGGAGGTTAAGAATCTCGAATTTGCATCCACTTTTTGCGTTACCGTCGACGCTGTAATGACGGAAAAGAAACGAAAAACTAAGAAGGAAAAATATGACAACAATCAATAAACAATCCAACCGGTGAATGTGTCTTCAAAGAAATCCGTACTTCGCAAAGCAACACAAGCCAGTAGCTTGAGCCGTCACTTTAATAGGGGAAGAAAAACAAAACTGAACAAAAAAAAACAATATTCCGTGGAACTGCGACAGACTGCTTTGCTGGAATAATTTATTTGGATTAATTAAATGGGAAAAAATTATCCTCACGATTTCAAATCAACTTGATTAGCATTGCTCGGCGGCTGCTGGTTTCTAATACCGTACCAAACTTGACACTATTACCACCATGATTTACCTTCAACATCGATGATAATGAATGATTAGAGACAGCATCAATCAACGCAATCGGTTATCAGCTTCCTCCTGTACCGGACCCTCTTCACCCACTTGAACGATCGCCTAACGTGGTGGAGTTTTCTCTTAACTATTCTGGTCTTGCCTGCCGGGTGCGACCATGCCAAAACGGTCCAACGCACCGGCTAGTTCCAAAGACCTTTGTCTCACTGGTTGGCAGCAGACAACACCCGAACGAAGCAGTGAACGTCTGTCAACTAACGAGGCAAGTTCGCATAAATAAGTCCCCATCGAGGATTCCACGCACGACCGGTCGACGCACGGAGGCTCTCCGTATGGAAATAAAGCTGCCAAGAATTCGCAGTAGCTCATCCTTATTCTACGCTCATAGCCCCGACCAGAATCATACATCGTACCGGGTCGGTCGATTGCCACTCAGGAGGCAAGATTCGCCGCCATCAGATGAACGCTTTAGGACACTCCCTGATTTGGCCTTCGGAATGCACCTCAATTCCGTCCGCACGGCCACCGGGGGTAGCCTGGCAGTCTAAGAAACACATTTCAACGAAAAATTGTTTCTATCCCGACTTGATCGAATCTCCAAAAATAATCAAATAAAGCACACAAGTAACAAATCGGAGCCGGTTTGTAATTTATAGAGCGGTGCGATGTGTTCCGTCAGTCGGAATGATCTGTTGAATATTAATTCCGATGGTGGGAAAATGTCACTCTAGGAAAAAAAGATTCCATCGACGAAGACATGGTGGACCGTTGGTCTAAGCAAAATATACCGATTGCTGATGCCAAATGGATGAAGCAAAAATAACACAATCGGTTTTTACACAGTTGACAGAAATCTATTCTGTCAATAAAAATGTTTCGTATCCAAAGTTTGTCTTTATGAGAACGATGGTTGTTTAAGAGGTAAAGTAGGCTAAATGTCGTATGTTCGAGCCCCGACACAGAAGAACTCTTAAAGACGGTACGGTCCATAGCACCGGTCTTGTAATTGGTCAATATACTGTACGAAGAAATTCTAAAGAGTCAACATTCACAATCTTCGAACGTCGTTGCGGTATATCCGGAAAATCTTGCTTTTGTTGTTTTACAAAAAATTTCACAAAAAGAAATTATAATGCATGACTAGGAATGTAAATTTTTAAAGATTCACTTAGTGAGGGACTAATTATGGACGCCGTGTAAAAACCGCTGCAATTTCGCAATAATTGATATTCTGTCAATTTCTAAAAATGTGTGAACTTTTAGCAAAATAACGTCGAAATTTTGCGCATAAATGATGCAAAGAACCCGGACTGCTACTCAGAAAAACAACAACAATTAAATGAGTAATTGAAAAAGTCATGAAGGAAGTGATCAAGAAGTTCGGTGAAGATAACACTTTTAAGAAACAACCGAGGGGTTGTAAAAATGGTCTTATTAACTCTCGTATAAATAAAAGTATATTGAAGACTTTCGAGCAGAAGGAAGAAAATTCAGTGCGACATGTGACACTTTGAAGTCAAACGTTTTTTGTGCTAAAAAAGTAAAGCTTCAGTATTACATTCCTCTCGTGGAATTTCACCATCTGTTTCAACAGACTCCGCCACCGATTTGACGATTGATTATGATCCTACTGACACTAAGAATCCTTCCAGGTCGGGGCTCGAACTTACGACAATTGGCTTGTAAAACAGGCAGGCTCTATCCATTGATCCGCTAACCCGAGTGTTCGAATCTTCAAACGTATAAGGAGCAGAAGCGACCTGAACTCAGTCCAAATCAAAAAAACATCGATAGGACACAGAGTTCAAAAATTTTACGATGCGATGCTTGCTGTGATTTTGAACTGTACAATCATGGACGGCGAAACCTACGTGAAATTCTATGAGAAATTTCCGTACCCCTTATTTTACGTCAAATTTGAATTGAATTACGTCAAATTCAAACTTAGTTTGGAATACCCTTTAAGCAGGCGCATAATATTATGGGGCTGTTGATTCCGCAAATTATACCGAGAGATGAAGGTTTTGAGAGTCGTTGCCGTCGAAGCGGGTTCACAGAACAGAGTCAAAACTACATAAAATTGAGGTTAAAACCAAGGCAAAATTAACGACAATAATAATAATACATAAAACTGTAGTGGATGACCGGAAGGAGTAAGTGTGTGAGCTTTCTATAGTTGGCAAGATTCGGCAGATATTCTTCCGCTGGTTCCTGCACATTAGGACTAAAAAGACGAACGCAAGCGCACTTCGATTACATGTTTGGCTAGATCCATTATTACACGCTAGCGAACAAAATGATTACCCGACAATGGACTGAAATCGTGCGTCGAAACGGCACGAGTGCCTGGAAGGGAGGTTCAATGGGTTGGAAAGATCATGATTTCGATACTTTGGGATTGTCATATCATTGAGATATGTAAGCAAGTATTATCGTGCATTGATGGAGCGATTAAACATAAAATTTACTGTGAAATGGCCTTACATGAAGCACATGTGCGAATTAACCCATATCAACGGTGTTCTAATTGCTTGCCGATCCAATCTTGCTGAGTTCTTTTATCAGTTGCACATACGTTTTAAATAGAGCAGACGAAACGGAGAATTTTTGAAAAATAAGTTCTTCAGTAGATTCTGTATACGATCCCATATCTCTAACGTAACTTTGATTTTAGTTTTTATTATAGTTAGTTTCACAGTTGATTCTCCAAGTTCATATGAACGTTGGTCAAATATAAATAGTTAAACGTAACTCATCCAGTTGCATATTCAACATCTCTCCAGCAGCAGTTCGCTTTCACTTCTCATCCAAGTCAGTCGATATAACAAAACCGTTCGTTACGGAAAAAACCAAGTACAGTATTGTGTAGTGAACAATAGAACGACCTCGAAATGAGTGAACCAAACGAACAAAAGCTACCGCCGACACGAAAGAATACAATTGTTGTTGACTTCAGACAGTGCAAAATTCGACCTTCGATACGAGAACTTGAAGGTTTGCTTAAGGAGCAAATGCATCGTGTGTATGCAATAAGACGAATAATGTTGTTTACATCCAGTTTTATCCAGAGTTGGATGCAATTCAATTCGCAAAAGACAATAGCAATGTGCACTATGTGGAGCACGAGAACATTAAGTACAACAATCCAGTATATATGGAAGATAGTGCTATAGAAGTGCGTGTGCATGATGTTCCCTCAAGTGTCACCGATTCTTATATTCGTAAAACAATGTCCCAATATGGAGAGATTCTCTCTACCGAAAAAGAAAAGTGGAAGAACTTTTTCTCCGGTATTCTAAATGGCGCACGTTTGTTACGCATGGGCTAGAAGAGGCCTATACCTTCTTATGTAACTTTCGGTAAGGATACAAGAATCCCGTGCAAATCACTTGTAACCTATGATAATCAGATGGTCACGTGTCAATATTGCCAAAAAGTTGTTCATTACGGTAAGCCCTGTGATAAACTGAACAGGAGATAACCACACCAAAGGACAACGGTGCTTCCTTCACACCAACCCCAAGCAACTCTAGTACATCTGTGACAGCCACCAACAACAATGAAGCATTCCCTTCAACGAAACCACCAATATCCCCTATAGAACAAAGTAAACCAGCTGCAGTTAACAACTTACCCTCCAACCAACCAGCAACTGCAACCAATGTACAACAAGGCGCATCTACAGTAACTCTCAACGAGCCCAAGACTACGACCAACAAGGAAAACGAAAAGAAAACGGGAATCACACACAACACCGACGATGAAGCAATGGATGATGAGATAAGCCGCGGACGAAGTGACCCCCAATCCTCGTTGGATGGAAATGGAAACTCATTATTAAGTAACAAAAATGTAAGCCAATCGACCACGTGAAGCTTTTACGCAAAAAGGCCAGAATAAAAATTTTATTATAAAAAAAAATCTCTCCAGCAGGTACCACTGATTGTCAAACATACGTTACATGGTTGTTATTCGTAACAACGTAAAAACTAAAAATATGCTGCACAATACAAAAGAAGTGCGCTTTTTCTATAAGACAATAGTTACAAACTTACTTGATAAGTTTCACAATCAGTGCAAAAATACAGGACAGCAACTGTTTGCTACTTGTGGTCTTTATTAAATCATATCGGGTTTTTTTTGTAACTGAATGCATCTCACTTGGGGCCATATCCGGTGAATATGATGGGAGCGGCAGTTAATCCATGCAATTTCGCCGGTAACTGGCAACTTTTGACACGGTGCATTGTCTGGGTGAAACAGCATTTTTCCCTTTTTCATACGTATCAATTGGTCAATGTAGCCTTCCTTTTTTATAGTCAGGGTAGTCGGTGGACAACATCAAATAAGGATCCAACAATACTGAGGCCATAACCTTACCGGCTCACATTTGCGGTTCTGGCAACTTTGAACGGTTCTCGCCGACTGCAGTCCACTCGGCAGACGACCAATTTGACTCCGGAGTGTAGTGATGGATCCAGATTTCATCCATTATTACATACCGATGCAAAAATTCCGGTTTATTTCAGCGAAACAGCTCGAAACTTCGCTGGGAATCAACCACTTTGCCAACATGCAAGATATTAAACACACTGTCGTATGATATATTTAAGGTGTCAACTAGCTCACGCAATTTAGATTTGTGGTTTTCAAAAGCACTTTTGCGAACCATTTTCACGGTTTCCGGTGCAATTACGTCATTTGGCTGACTGAAGCGCTCAGCATCTTCAGTGTCAATACGAGTACGTTTAAACTAAGCATACCTTCGATAAATGGTTGAAAATCATGAAGTACGGAAATTTTGTTGGAATCACCATATCTATGATCCACGTGTTACTTTTTATTTCTTTTCTAAACTACCAAGTCAATACTGCTATTTTCTTTTACGACATTTAGGTAGTAGGAAAACTTAGAAGATACAGAAAACAAAAACTACAGAATCATAGTACTCAAGGAAAAGCAAGGGAGCAAAGATGTATAACAGAAAAGGAAGGACGTGACAAAGGTCATTCTGGCAAGTGAAGAAAATTTCCTGGAACTTAATTTTTAACTTTTACCAGAGAAGAGCACAATCGCGAAAAGCTATAACACATGGGCTGAAAAGTCCCGATCCTAACAAAGAGATTTTTAGATTGAAAATTAACTTTATTCATCAACGTAATCTCCATCAAGAACAACGCAATCATTCCTGCGCCGCTTTAACATTTCAATGCCACTTTTGTAGAACGATTTATCTTTTGCCTCAAAATAGGCCTCAGTTTCAGCGATAACCTCTTCATTCATGCGAAATCTCTTACCGGCGAGCATGTTTTTTAGGTAGTCGGTGGGAAAAAATCTGGCGAATACGGTGGATCTGGGAGGAATTCAAAGTTCAATTCATGTATTTTTTTTTATTCACTTGTGGCACGGTGCGTTGTTTTGATGAAACGAATTTTTTTTTCTTTGCCATATGCTGTCGTTTCTTTGCAATTTCACTCTTCAAACGCTCCAATAACGCTTCATAAAATTCACTGTTAATGGTATTTACTTTCCCAAGACAGTAGACAAATATGACTCAGATGACGATCGTTTTGAATCCGGAGTGAAGTGATGAATCCATGTTTCATCCATTGTCACATATCGACGCAAAAATTCCGATTTGTTACGTTTAAACATGGCCAATCAGGAATCAGAATAAAATGGCTCAAACGGCAAGTTCTCCGTGTTTTTTCGGGGATTTGTGGCCAAACACTCAGAATCATCAACACGTTCTCGTTTTTGGTCAACAGTGAACAAACGCGGCACCCACTTTAAACAGAGCTTTCGCATAGTCAAATTCTCATGTAATATAAAGCCAACACGTTCTTTTGATATCTTTACGATGTTAGCTAACTCACGCAACTTCGCTTTTCGATAATTCAAAAACTATTTTGTGGATTTCTTTATGTTTTCTGGTTTTACCGTCTCATTTGGAGGTCCACTGCGGTCTGCATCATCGGTGTCTCTACGACCACGTTTGAAGTCAGCAAACCAACGTTTTATTGTTGTTTCTGATGGAGCAGAGTCTTCATAACACTTTTCAAGCCATGGCTTCACCTGAACGGTACTTTTCTCATCAAGAAGCAGTGTAAAATTGCAACACGGAAACAAAAATGGTGTCACTCTTAGTACAGTAACTCACAAACTAATGAATAGAATATCATGAAATTTTAACAGCTGTCTTTCAAAGGTTAGTATTAACTGAAGAAAGGTGACTGCAATAAAACTAGCGTCATCTAGGGGCTAGGTCCGGGACTGTTCAGCCCATGTGTTACACGAAGATGCTGACCATGTTTTACTTTGTGGCACAGGACGGTAAAACTTACGTCAATAACTTTCTGGACAACTATGTTCTACGACAAATACGCAATAGAAGCAAACTTAGATTTTTTTTATTTGTTTAAGGACCTTTTTAAACTTTGTCATTTAGGTCCGTAAACTTAGATTTTAAAACACATTAAGATGCCACAGTTTTTACATTGGGGATCATCAACCTGGAAAGTGTCTGTTCTGGAGTACCTGAAAATAAGACTGTTGCCTTTCCTCAAGCAACACATTGTTTACGCTCTGTTTTGGCAGGATTTGGTATTTTGCCATTAATGAAAAAGAAAGTTACGGAGTGGTATGCAGCGAACGTCGTTCATAGTATGAACCCTCCCATCTCACATAGCAATAGGAAAATATTGGGCCATCGCTAAGCGGAACTGTGCGAAGACGCCAAAGATAGTTATCATCGAGATACATTTCAAAAAAATGTCTTGGAAGAAGTCAAACTAAAAGTACAACAGTTCGTATTCGCTGAAAGGGAAGCTTGAGGGAATATTTATTCTTCATTTTGTATAAATCGATTTTGATTTTATTTTTATTAAAAAGTTTGACCAAAATAGAAACGTAAGGAATGATTCACAGCTACCAAAGTATAATAGAATAAATGTTCAATAATTCTCCACGCGGTTCAAATCTTTGCTCATATGATCGAAATATCTTCACTAGGAAATTATTCTCTTTGTCGGCTAAAATCATTACCACTACAAAGGTGCTTACCTCATATTCTCTTCATTTTGTTTCATTTATTCATTAAACCGTCTTTGTTACCTAGTTTTTCTTTATTTGTGACCCTGGCTATTATCTACTAATCTTGCGGTAGATTGTCATAGTTAGCTGAACAGTCGTTACCGATCGGGAAATGCTTAGTGAGTCACTACATCAATATCCTGAATGATAATCATGTTTCTTTCTGTTGAGGTGCAATCTACAATCCTAGGAAGTTGGAGCCATTGCTAAAAAACGCAGAAGCAATATTCTTCGTTATTTTTCGATGAATCTTCATGAAAATAAGCATAATAACAATAACAATAAATGAACATTTTTGGCATGCAGAAATCTGCTTGCAATATACTGAAAAAGTAATTTTGTATGAAAAAAATTTTGAGCAAAAAAGGATAATCGTAAAATTATACCCTATAAGAAAGTAGATTAAAAAATTGCCGACCTCATTTGGAAACAGAATAATAGTGAATACCTAATGTTTTATTCCCAAATTATTTACAAATTCATACTTCCAAAGCAAATCCGTTCCTTTTCATTTGAAATATTGTCATTACAGTTTGACATTCTGATACGATAATCTAGATGGGAATATTTTCATTTACTATCACATCCTAATTTCTTTCAGATACCAACCAATGTAACACCTAGTGCTCACCCGCGTAAACGACTAGCATCTCTACTTCACCAGTAGTTCACCTACTACCCCAAAAATACTGCGTAATCATCATGCCTCAAACTAGGATAGCCTGGTTGTGGCCATCGCTGGCCCTGTTAGCCCTCTCGTGGACCACCGTAGTGTCGACACCTGTCCAAACAACGTCACAAGCGGAGGTAAGTGAAGGCAATTCAGCATTTTTTTTAATTAATTTACAACAACGCTATTGATACAAGTGCGCCCCGTCCGCGGCCTACTACTCGAATGTAGAAGCAAGTGTTACACGTCACATGAGTCCAGGCCTACTGGATTGCTGTAATTAAGATCAATTATAAGCTTCATCTTCGAGCGGGTACGATATTTCACGATGCTGAAGCTAGTTTTGAGTGTGGGTTTCAATCTAGATTTGATGTGGAAGAAATAATGGGCTTCTAATGAAATCATTTATGATTGTTTAAACCAATTCTTAAGAAACAAGTGGAAATTTAAAAAAGGATTCAGTGATGTCATCAAGCAGATTTCCGAACAATGAGCACAAAGAAGTGAAAACAATGAATGATTTGTCATGATGATCAGTTCATTTCCAAAGAGTGCAGATCTGCAAAAACAAAAATCACTTACCCTACGTCACAAAAGGTAAATGATCAATTGAAAACGCATCCCGAGGATGAATCATTCTCGACTCAATTCTGCAATCGCATTCGTCAATCCATGAACAGAATAGTGCACATATTTTTTCAACGAATCTGTACCATATGATTCGAACAGTTAAAAGCTACGGTCAACCACTGATAGTAAAGGTGTAATCTTCACAACTATCTCGTCAGTGAAGTACTCGCCGGCCTTGAAAATACCGCAGCTTTAACCGGTCACTAACATAATCGCACGAAACCTGTCTTGTGATCAGTGCCGTAAGGCACAATAATTGCTCACGTGGCCACTCGAAAGATCGACGGGATTCCATTCCAGATTAAGTTGTGAACTGATTCATCCCGTCTGGACGCCAGTACGTATTGCGATAATTTGATGTTTCCCTTAATACACTGGAACCCAGACGGACCGATCGGTCGTTCGTTCGTTCGTGTGTTCGTCTGGATCACGGCTTGTAGGAATACGCATTGGCCTAGTCATTGAAACTAATCACTTGGAAAGATTTCGTTTAACTAACCCGTGAACAGCGGTCGTGAGGTCGGCTAATTGATTTTAATCGGTAGCATCTTCAGACCCCTTATAGCGTGTATGGAAGTAAACAAGTGCCCCCATAATGTGCGTCGGTTGTAGATTTAGAAACGCGTAGAGACCCGATTCGCCAATTTTCAGTATATTTGATTTTGAAGAACTTGGCAGCTTTGTTTCTTGTTTGCTGTTACTACGTACAGTATTTTTTGATCTGGAGTGATGAAGGGAACTGGTTGAAAATTATCAAAACAAAAGACGTATCGGATTTGCAAATCCCTGAATGATTCACTTCATTAGTTAGGATGAGTGGAAATAATATATTTGATTTGAGCGGTTCTCACTGAGGTAATAGACTTTTTTTTTCGAATCGGTCCGGCCAATTATCAATTAGCTAAAGGCATCTAGTCCCATGCTGATACTCATCGCGTTATGATCCGAAAAGCTACTTTCAGTAGTTTTATGAGTCATTGGAAATTTCAACATGACTACAGTAACGTGCTGGACTGTGTTGAATGATAGTTCATTTTTTGGACCGTGCAACTAGAATGGTCACGGTTGATGGTCATCAATCTGTTGTTGGAGGCTTAAGCCCAATTTAGAGTAAAAATTACAATTTTACATTGACGCTGTAAACTACGTAAATCGGATGCGGACAAAATTCGGAAATTTCGTATGGGACCGTTTAGACCTTTCATTTGAATCTGTTATTGTGAAAATTGGTCCAACCATGTCTTACAAAAATGAGTTGTTCCAATTTTGAGTTTTTGATCTCTATTTCCGGTACTTCTTGAAACGGAATCCGAGGTCCGATGTAGTCCACGTCGACTCGTTTGGCCATCAACTAATATGAACCAGTTTTGAGTCTAAAGCTTGCTTCAGATAGAATTGGAACAAAGACAATTGCCAGTATTTCAGTTATTTATTTGAATTCAAGATCTTTTTTTATACAAATGTAGCGTTTTCTTCATACTTTTAAGAAAAAATACGGATAAAATTATTCGTCACGGTTTCAAAGAAATTCTCGATTTTTTCCTGTAACACGACTCATTAGGCGGCCCACACCATTTCGTCCATCATTTTAGCTATCTTATTCCACCAGGTCATCATCTGATTGATGTCTTTGACAACTTTTCCCTTTGCCTTGAGTCTCCTCTTCATGATTGCCCACTATTTCTCAATATGGCGGAACTGGGGGCATTTGGGTGGGTTAAGGTTTTTCGGAACAAACTGACCCCTTTCTCTGCATACCATTCTTGAACGGCTTTGCTGCAATGACAGCATGCCAAATCTGGCCAAAACATTACGGGATGGTCGTGAGATCGAATGAACGGCAAAATTCGTTTTTGGAGACACTCTTTTCGGTATAGTTCCGATGTCATTGTCTTATTTGTAACGAAAACTTCATAAATTTTCTTGCAAATTTGTCTTCAAAAACAAATTTAAATTTGGCTGGAACATCCCCCCGAGCCGTGCCAAGTAAAATTAGATTAGGATTCCTCTTAATCGTCTTCAAAATCTTACCACGCAATTTCCGGTCGACAGTTCCACTCCGACGATTGGCTTGAGGCTTCCGAATCGTCGTCAATATTTCCTTATACCGTTTGATAACGAGCCATACGGTATTTCTGGGCAATTTCAGCTGTTTAGCTAGCCTAGATGCAGACCCCAATGGATTTTCCAAATAACTGTGCACATTTTTTCCCTTCTTTCGGCTTCCATGTTGATTGTTTACAAAGTACAGTCGATTTGCGGAATGTCGAAAATCATACGTGAAGCTGACCAAATTTCCGACACGTGGGCGCCAAGAACTTCCAAATCCGTCCACCAGGAGCGCCACAATATGAGCAAAAGTTTGTTCCAATTCTAAATGAAGCAAGTTTTAATTTAGATGATTTTTTACGTTTTTGCATCGTAAATAAGGAACCGAAGGTCAGATACAGATAAAATTGAAGAGTTCTGTATGAGATCGCAAGACGTTGCATTTGAGTTTAAGAATCGTTTGAGACATCTCTGAGGAAATGAAGTGTGTTGCATTTTGAAGTTTGGAGGAGGGCTGCTTTTCGTTGTAGTTTCGTAGCCGGAGGCTGGATCCAGATGAAATTTTTTCAAGTCAATAGTACATTTCATTTAAGTCTAATGTTGTGATCCGTCAACGCTGAGAAAAATTTCAGCACTTGTGACTTTGTAAATTCGAGTCCGAAAGTAGGATCTGGATGAAAATCAAAAGTATTCTAATGAGACCTTCAATTCATCTTCGAACATATTTTAGCTACACACGTACACAGACATTTTGTGATCTCAACGAATTGATTGGAATTGTATTCAATCAGTGGTCCTCCTGGCAGGGTTACCAGATAAAAGGATTTTTCAGTATTCTACTGATTTTCAAGTACAGATTGTGCATTCCACGCAAAATCAGCCACTCAAACAATTTTTTTTTCATCTAACTTTTTTTTTCGGTAAAGAACTCGACACTATTCGACACGTATTTTTTTATTTCAATATGGTACGTGAAATTTTCGAGATATGATTTTTTGAAATTTCTCGTTTTCAAAAAAGAGCCTCAAACTTGGGCCTATTTTTTTTCCTTTTTTTGTTGAAAAAAGAAACCTTAGGGGCTTAACTCAATCTTGGCAAAGTTTCAGAGTTGAAAGATCAATACTTTCGGAGCAGTGAATTTTTCAATTACGACCCGCACGCGCGGACAGTACCGCAGCCCAATTCGCTTGGATACGGACTTAAGAGGCTATCCGCATTATGCAGATCCGACCGATCCGAGCTCTCCGCCGTGGACTTTTTTTCTGCTTCGGCTATGGCTGAGCTGCACATGCATTTTTTCATTGTTCGAAAACAAACTTCATATTTTCAAAATGTGAAAAAAAATTTAAGAGTGACGAAAGTTTAATAATTGGCTATTTTGCGGAAAATTACGCCTTCGTTATTCAAAACGCCATAACTGGCTTTCATTGAAACAACGACCAAACGACTATATTCCCCATTGTTTTCTATTATAAAATGAACAGCAAAATCGATCATAGAACATTAGTAACTATTTCTGATTGCAAGAAACATGACGCTATAGCTGTGTATGTTTTTCTCGAAGCTCTTAATTAATATTTTTCACAATACTATCCACATGCGTATGTGCATCTCTTTTTCCGACGGCGCTTCTCAGCAATTCAAAAATGTAAAACACTTTGCGAATATATTTCATCACGAGCATGATTTTCATCGTTTTGCACAGTGGAATCTTCACGCGACAGCTCATGGAAAAGGGTTATGCGACGGAACTGTCATAAGAATGACACGTCGCGCAAGTTTACAAATGATCAATGATTGTCAAATTTCGACCGCGAATGAATTGTACGAGTGGGCTAGGAAAGCATCTTCTCTACCCAATGTTTCAGTCATATACAAATGTTCGGAAGATTATGTAAAAGTAGAGACAAAAGTTTAAAAGTAGATACAAAGTTCTGGAACACAATCGTTACACTATGTTGAGCCGTACGGAGACAAGGAATTAAAAATGAAAGTTTTCTCTTCTTAGGACACGTTTGAAGTATTGAGTTGTAAACCAGAAAAACCAATTCATGGAAAAATTGCAACTGTGCAAACACTGTCGCCATTGTTTTATTACTCACGTAAATCCTTTGTCCCAATATTACTCGTTTTCTGCCTGAAACGTTGCTAACAATAAACTGACAGTTAGGATTTAATCTGTGGCGCAAAATGTGTCAACAAGTTAAGCCCGTATCCGAGCGAATTGCGCTGCGGTACGCTCCGCGCGTGCGGGTTGTAATTGAAAATTGCAATTGCACGAGAGTTTGCTTATGTCGTTTTCGCTTGATGCCGGACCTAGTTTCAACGTTGTTGAACTGAAAATCGAGTAAATTTCGAACCTGGTTATATATCAGGTTTACTCAAACCCCCGTTGCTAAGTGCGAACTGTGAAAAGTGTTTGTTTGATGAAACTACTTTGGGTCAGTTTCAGTTTTGTCAAGCGAAAACGACATTAGATTGATCTTGATTAGGAACCAACACCGAACATTGTTTGTTTTGCTTGTGTTCAAGTTTTGTATGCAAGCAATTATTTTCATAGCGTTAAGTTTCTCTGCCATTCTGCGATTTCGGTTGAAGCGATAAACTTTTTCTCATTATCAATCGAGTGTATCTTATATAAATTAGAAATTGATCTTAAGCACGACAGGCGAAACGACATAAAATGGAATTTCATCCGAACTTGCATAACACAAGATCAGAGCATATCAATTAAAGTTTCAAATCGTTTTATAGTGCTTTCTGTATTGCTGTCTAGCAACAACCTACCACACGTAGGACGGAAACGTTAGCTATAATTTTGCTTCTATTTATAGATTCGCGTGCTTCAAACAGCTTCGCTTTTGCGTCGATTGACCAATCAGAGCGTTGCTTTCCCTTTGATATATCGCTTACTCCTTCAAAACCGTCGTCTTTAGCAGGGAAATCCGATATGCCGGGAATGTTTAGCAGACAAAATAGGACACTGCTCGCTAGTGATCTAAATTTCAATAATTTATAATTGAAAATACGTGGCTTGATACATTCAAGTCAAATCTTAGAAATATTTCCAATCAAATAATGAAATAATATTAATAATTGATACAAAATATACTGAGCTGTAAGTGTTTAAAACCTGACCACATTTCTTCGTGTATTTTTCCTTTAGTTTCTGATTTGCACCCCTATATAGAAAATAAAGATGTTTTCCACATCAAAAAAGAAAAAAATTAGGCCCAAGTTTGAAATTTTTTGTTTGTTTATAATTTTTAACTTTTTTCATTGCATTAACTTTAAAGGTTGTTTTATGGAATCGCTTATTTGAAAGCTGAAGAAAAGACGCACATTTCATGTCTTGGATGAATTTTTGTATCTTTTTTAGATTTTACAGGCTGTTGAAAAAAGGCTCTTTTTCGAAAACGCGAAATTTCAAAAAATCCAATCTCGAAAATTCCACGTACCATATTGAAATGAAAAAATACGTGTCGAATATTTTCGAATTTTTCATCGAACAAAATAGTTAGATGAAAAAAAAAATTTTGGGTGGCTGATTTTGCGTGGAATGCCCCATAAGTAGAATTTACAGAATTTTATACGGGCTTTACAAAAAAATACTGTTTTTATTATTTTTACGTTTCGTCTTTGACTCATCAGTACAGAGCAGTTCAAATTCAACTGCTTAGTGCTAAACTCGGCAGTACAATTTGAACTGCTCTGCACTGATGAGTCAAAAACGAAACGTAAAAATAATAAAAACGGTTATGTGCCCTAGCACAAAGTTTGGCTAACCCTCAATGAAAAAATATTGATTTTGTACAGATTTTGAAGAAAGTCTGTTTTTCCGGTATATTGCATAAAGTTAAAACTGTTCGGTTCTTAAATCAAAGAGAATCTGCGCAATTGAGCTCAGTTAAAATAAAATTAGTTAACCTGTAAAATCAGTTACTCTCTCCTCGCGACAAATTCTATATTTTAGTTATGTAATTTACACTGAAAACTGAGCCATACTTTTTCTAAATACAACGGAAGAAAAATTGACACCAAAATTACATTTATGATAATTTTGTATACTTTCATTCGTTATTAAAAATTATGAAACATCCTTTTTCAACCGGGATGTTTTTCCTGGATGTATTTAGGCAATTCAATGAGTGCAATAAAATTAGAAATAATTTACTCTGGATTAAACTACATTTTTTCGTATTAAATAATAAAAATTCGTTCAAAAACCAACAATATTCCGCAGAAAATTGATGTAAAAAACATATAATGAATGTAAAATAACTTATACGGAAATACACTGACTTTTTTTCCTCTACCACCACCCTAGATGGAATACGGAAATTCAGCGCGCACCATCTGGCATCGCTGCCTCCTGGCTTCGGCTCAACAGTCGGTTTTCACAGTGATTGTTTATCTTTCATATATAAGAAAGGCAAAAACACTCTTAAAATTCAAATTTTTAACACAAAACCAAAAGTCGGATCCTAATAAAAGTATCGTGAATTCATATTTAATGTTCAATTTTTGATTATTTGGAGGCATTATGTCAGTACTCATGATCGGCCTGTTTTGAGAATATCCGGTCAGTTTTTCACAGCTATTGTGCAAGTACGTATTTTAGCTGGTCTTCGATTTTCGTTTATCCAACAAAGTGGATCAAAGAATTTGTATTACATTTAGATTGAAGAACAATTTGAAGTGCGTGGTTGCATTCAGTATGATGACTGTTGGATACGGTGAAGGTACTTTGAAAAAAAAGCATCGTTTATCGGTGGTACAAAATGTTCTCGGAGGGCTGAGAAGAAGTGATGAAAAGCGTTCCGGACGCATGAAGTTTCTGAAGACCTAAACATAACGATTGGCTCGGGCAATTTGATTATTACCAGTAGTTTGGGCATGAGACGGACCACCGCGAGCTTCGTACGAAAACTATTCAATTTCGACTAAAAACAGCATCGCATCTTATCAGTAATCTACGAGAAGTTCTTGAAATCCGTTAAGCCATTTGGCATTATTTTCAACAGACATCAACCTATAATTTCAGATCAGGAAAGATGGAATTGTCATTGAATAAAACAGTTTCTTAGACAAATTTCGTGGAACATTTCCATGTGAAAAAATACTAAAAAATCTGTTTAAATTCACCTAGTGGTGTAATTATTTCTTTCTCATTTTCATTCTCCGCGTTTTTGCATCGTCACCAAGCCACGAGGTGTGCTACATACCAAAGTAAAACGTCAGTGACGTCACTGTGTGTTTTTGGAGTCTCACAGTTTTGAAATTCGGATGATCTGAAATTGCGTTGTGCATTAAGGATTGGTCTAACGCTACGTGAATTTTTTTTAAATTTTTTTTTATTTCTTAGATGATTTCTGGTTAATGCAATGATGCATTTCTCATATTACTCAGACCATACCATCATAAATATTACCATGGAGTTACAAAACCAACTGTTCATTGAAAAGAAACAAAAAAGTTTGTTTGAACGTAATCTAGATAAATCTACGTATCAAAACACCCTATAATTCCAGAACTGGAAGTATTATCCGCAACGAATTTAAGGATTCTATATGATACCGTAAGCCTTTTCCTTTGAATATGTAAGTTTGTGACAATCGAATTGGCTATCTAGAAAAAAGCAAGAAAGATTCTTTTTGCAGTTTTTAAACACTATTTCCAATACTTGCGAAACCTAATTTTGAGGACCGGAATAGCCGAAGTTGGCTCGTATTACCTACAAATTGGAACAACTTTGAACCTAATTGAAAATAATTTTTTCCTCTTTTGCTTCGTCGCTTTAGGTAGTGGAATGAAATTTTTAATGCTTATCCCAATAGTTTCGGGACCGGAAGTCGGATCGAGATGACAATCAAAAATTCCGTATGGGACCGGAAGACCTTTCATTTGAATCTAAGTTTGTGGAAATCGGTCAAACCATCGCTGAGAAAAGTGAGTGAGATCCATTGTGGTATATATGACCACCATTTCCGGTGCTTCCGGAACCGGATACCGGGAACCAGCATAGCCAGAATCGGTTTGTTTAGTTGCCTATTGATAATGACTATCGATTTGTGTAGTTTTGAGGCCAGTTTAGGAAATTTTTTACGTTTTTTGTTTCGCCTGTTCAAGTGACGGTGTACAATATGGAACACACTTTACCCTATAACTCCAGAACCGGAAGTCGGATCCGGATGAAATTCAGGAAATCCGTATGGGGCTGCAAGATCTTTCATTTGAATCTAAGTTTGTGGAAATCGGTCGAACCATCTCTGAGAGAATAGTCTGAGTTTCATTTTGGAGTATTTAAACACTATTTTCAATGCTTACGGAATTGGAAATCGGGAATCAGGACAGTCGAAATCAGTTTGACAGCCCGTCTACTAACAATGACTAACGGTTTGAATAGTTTCGAGCCCAGTTTAAAAATTTTTTCACGTTTTTGGCTTCATCGTAATCAGTTTAGGTTTTAGCTTTCGTTTTCTTTATAACGTGTACGAAATTGAACAAAGCCTGCTGTGTGCATTATTTGTAAAGGCGAGCTGTGTTTTCTTCTTCCGTGCCAACATGTACCGGTGCGTATCGTCATTTTATATGGCGGTTTGAAAGCTGTAAAACTGATCACCCTGTAATTGCGAAACCGGAAGTCAGATCCGGACGAATTTTTACAGCAGCCTTTGAGACAATATGAGCTTCAATTTTAATCATGATTTGTGAAAATCAGTTCGAGCATCGCTGAGAAATCGAGGAAAGTTCTACTTTTGGAGTTTTTCTATACTCCAAAAGTAGAACTTTCCTGGTGTGCTTCCGGTACAGGAAATGGGAAACTATTAGTTCCGAAAATCACGTTTATATGCATTTTTATTTGTGTTTGCCGCCGATTATGAGAAAACACATGAAATTGAAAATGTTCCCCTTACCGTACGTTAGTTCCGAAACCGAAAGTCGGATCCATATGAATTATTCTAGCAAATTTTTAATAATTTTAAGACCTTACACTTAATTTTTACATATTACCCTATAACTCCGGAACCGGAAGTCAGATCCAAATGAAATTCAATAACAGACTATGCAGACCGATGAATGTATATCTGTTATTTGTATAAAATCAATTTTTGGTGGCACTACAAGCTTTTATAACGAAGATGATGTCGAAAGCAGAGCAAAGGCGAAAATCAATTGTGTGCGGTCGCAATGAAAATCCCGATCAGTCAGTAAGTGCAAGAACTATCAATAACGTTCTTAAATTTTTCGATACACCTAGCCAGAAAGACTGGGAGTGGATCAAAAACGGATCTTAAGAACCATCAAAAAGACGCGAAGGTGCATCAAATATCACCGAAGAGACAAGATTTTTCGGTACGTACTGTGGCTAGAAAAATAAAAATTTCTCCAATTTTCGTGCATACTTTCAAGCAACGGCAAAGTATGAAGTCGTTCAAGAGGAAAACTGTATCTCACCATAATGATAAACAGAATGTGACGGCTAAACATTGGGCTCGCAAATTGTATCACAAATATTTGATGAAGTTTTCCTGCGTGATAATGGACCATGCAACTTATATGCTGGAAGACTTTAAACAGCTTCCCGCAAAGCCTTTTTATACTGCCTTGCAATAGAACGGCGTAGAGCAGCATTTCAGGACGAAAGACCAAGTTTCCCGAAAAAAATATTTGGTTTGGCAGGCAATATGCAGCTGTGGTCGAGCATGCCAAAGCTTTATCACTACCAGAACGTCAAGCAATCAAATATACCGTGAAGAATGCCTAAAAAAGCGGTTGTTACCATTCCTATGCAGCCATGACGCTCCCTTGCTATTATGGCCTGTTTTGGCATCTTGTCACTACGCCAAATATGTTTAGCAATGGTATAAAGCGAATGGAGTTAGTGTTATATCAAAAGAAGCGAACTTACCTACCCGCCCAGAGTTGGGACTTATCAAGCGGTATTGGGCTCTCGTGACTGGAGAACTCTCTACAAGCTACAACTATAAAAAAAAACTTTCGAAAATCTTGGACCAAAACAGATAAATCGATTGCAGAGAAGTCTCTAGTAATTTCTGCATAGAGCCCAATTAAGTAATTTTTATTAAGTTTAAGATTAATAATAATGCACAAATAAATTATTGAGAAACGCATCTTGGTTTGAACAGCAAATTCCAAATTTAATTTTATTCCAAATTTAATCTGTCCAGACTTTGTCACGAAAAAGCCTCTCTAAACAATGAAACAACAAATTACAACATCATCCAGGCTTAGCACCTGATGACCGAATATTATAATCACAATCCAGCCAGTTTAACGAATTCTCTGCCGAAGACGCCATATATCTTTTGCATGACTCATACTCGACAGACGACTCGATGCGGTTCTAACTGCTTTCATTCGTCAGTAAACACAGCAAACCAGCAGTCCACAATGTCATCGAACCGGTTAACCTGAGTACAATACAGGTTTGCTTGTGTTAATCCTAAGGTTACAAAAAGAAGGTCCTAGGCTCTGCAAAAGGAGAACCACGGCTCGGCTCTCATGTCCGATATGTATATGTATGTTCGAAATTAAAGGAACACGACCAGTCACGCAACAGTATTCAAATGATGTTACAGTGCTTTTTCGGTAGTAGGTAAAAGTAATGGGGTTCCTTGAGTTTTTCACTTCATCCGTTGTTGTTACCACTTACAAATCTTCGATTAGTTCCACCCTACCCTTAGCCTTGTGCGGTACAGGCGAACCTAATTACTCCAGGTGAGCCAACCTAATCTAACCTACAATTCCAGTCCAAAAATACTATACAAGTTGAGAACCTTTTTCTAACATCGATTCGAAAAGTTCGATGACCTAGCTTTTCACACGAAAAAAAACACTAAGAGGTTAACAATCGTTGTTCCAAGGCAACTATGAAAAAAAAATCGATACCAAAAACCCTCTTGCATTTGATGGGCTCTGAACTTTGGTGCTGAGCATAAGAAGCATAAAAAAGGTTACGACTTCTCGCCGATGACTAAAATTAGCCTGAACTACAGAAAAGGTCCCGTTGCCATTTAACATCCGCACACTAAAAATATGCAATTGAAACATTCGCCATTTGTGTGGTCGAATTCCGAAAGGAACGAGACTTACTATTAAAACTAACACTCCGAGTACTTGTCGACACCTGTTTGAATTTCGATCAAACCGTTGCCGCTACTCCATAAAAATTATTTTCTATTCCAGGGAAAAAACACCTTCCATTGCAAACTACGAGTGAATTTCCAGACTCGAGAGAACCGAGCGATTCGTTCCGGTGCAGTATTTTTAGCGAAACTAAATGTCACAATTACCTACACCATCACCACCACAATTGTGCTTCCTGTTGGCCGTCGAGAGAGGTGGAGAAAGAAAATGCCACCCCTGCCCGGCTTCAGCGGCGAGCGCGAGTTCGGTGAATTTTTTATAGGGCAGCAGGCTTCAGTACCGGCTGAAGTCGGTTTCCCCCTGTCTAGATTTTTCTTCCTGATGAAGCTACGGCTTGAAATGGAAGTTGACCTTCAATTTCTTGTTGGGTTCGGCGAAAAAATTACCAGATATACGTTAGATACCGTTGGTACTTGACAGCGTTGTAGTAAAAAGAAACAAGTGCATTTTTTTGGTATATTACATTAACAATGCAATAGAATTGTTGTTCGTTATAAGATCACTGATTATTCAATAGTAAGTTAAGTTCACCGAACTAAACTTCATATAATTTATGTTGGTTTTATTGCACACTTAAAAAATATCGTACAAATTTACAACTTCAGAGAAAATTACACATTTTTGCAGCCGATTTACATAAGATTCATACATTTCGGTATGTTCTTGTCGTGTTGTTATATGTAAATTTACGAGTCTGTGTGAAAGGCTGGATATGTTTGCAACAACCACCTTTGTAAAATAAAGTCATTGAACTAATTTCGTTCTTACGGCTTACGTGATCGAGGAATTTCACAGTTTTTTGCTGTATATGACTGGGTAATACTTGAAAACGTTCCTCTTCTTTTCGGAAGTTTGGCATAGTTGACCAATTAGCTATGTTTGTGTCAATGCAAATGGCTATTTGCACTATAGCACATGCTCATTTTTGACATGGGACTACGTTTTTGTTTTCTATGTAGGGCTTCGAATTCGAAGCACGGCAAAAAAATCGTCCAATTAGTGATTTGATTTATAGCATCTACACTTCAACCAGTTTCGAATGAATTTTCGAAATCATCACACCCAGATATTTCTATGAATCAATTCGAGTAGATGAAACTATTTTTTTTTTTTGATAATTGGTGGTCGACACTTAAATTATTAACCAACATAGTCTATTTTTGCGTGTTTTTGTTTTCGCAATCCTGCTCGTTTTACTCCAAATGTACAGCAGTTTTGCGATTTCCTATAACATTCACTCTGTAACATGAAAAGAAGTCGAGTGCGGTTTACTGCAATAGCCTACTTTCATGTAAAAAAGACTGGAGAATCGATTAGAAGAATCCACACTGGACGCACGAAACGTTTTGGTGGCTATTTTACCCCAATTCTTCCATTTCATGAGATCCTTACTGTAAATCGTCCTTAAATCTTGGTAAAACTTCTTGCTAAATCGGTCTTAAATCATGGTAAAACTTTTTGGAAGTTTACTAAATCCAGCTTATTTTATGTAAAAAAGTCTGGAGAATCGAATGGAAGAACCTACACTGGCCGAACGAAACGTTTTGATGACTATTTCACCCCATTTCCTCCATTTTATGGTATTTTATTGTAAATCGGTCTTAAATCATGGTAAAACTTTTTGGAAGTTTCATAAATCCAGCTTATTTTATGTAAAAAACGTGCTTAATCCACCTAGCAGTGAGATGATACCTTTTTTTTTATCAATCCGCATGTGTTTTTTTCATGAATATTCTTCGGTTTTCATGACATTATTTTAATGACCGTCGTTTTAAGCTGCAATTTGACATTTTAATGACTCATTACTCTATCTAAAAAGGTTACAATCGATTAAACCTTTCATGATATGTCGAAGTGAGTTCCACTTTAGAATTTACGGTAATTTAAGGTACTTCCAGAACCGGTATTTCGGAACCAGCACAAAAAAAACCGATTCGTATGGCCATATGACGAATAAATTGCAATAGTTTTGAGTCCAACTTTCAAGCTTTTCGGGATTATCATCTTCTATATCAGTTTGAATTTTAAAAATTCATCCTCCTGTAATTCCAGAATTGAAAGTCAGCATTGAATAAAATTAATTAATTTTGTGTGGGACTATAAGTTTATTTTAATTTGAATTTTTTTCTGAAATTCGATTTGGCTTTATTTGAGAAAACGATTGAGCTTTGAGAAACGATTCGATGCTGGAGCCGAAATTTGAAAATCGGTGTAGCCGAAGTCAGACAAATTCACCTGATTAGTTTACATTTGTTTCAATATGTTTAAAAATCAGTATAGACATCTTTGAGAAATCGTAGTACGAGTTAAATTGTTGGGTGCCTTCCTTCGGAAACTGAATACCACTAAAACTGAAATAAGTTTATTTGGTTGTCGACTATTCAAATCAGCAAATCTTAGATGATTCTTAGATATCATTTGAATCTTAGATCGGTTCAGCCATCTACGAGGAAAATAAGTTACACAATTTTAATTTCGTTTCACATATCATCCTGTAGTTCCGGAACCAGAAGTCGGATCCAAACATAATTCAGGAACCTTGTTTAGGAGCTTACGAATTTTCATATGAATCTGAGTTTGTAGAAAACGGTTGAGTCATCTTCGAAAATAAGGTAAAAAATTGAGTGAAATTATTTGTCACATACGCATTTGCTGATCTCGACGAACTGATTCAAATGGTATATGGGTGTTTTGTTCTTCCAGCATTTATTGCTGTAAGCAGTTTAAATCAATATAATTATGAAATTGTTCAGAATTCGGAAGTACTGCCATCTTTCCAATATGTCATATTCGAACGATTATGTTGCCAAAAACGAACCGTGCTAAAATTGGTCCGAGGCAAAATGTCATGAAAAATAATGCTGTTCACAGTCTTTTTGGTACTTAGAAACTATTGTATGTAACAGTATAAAAAATCGTGTTTTACGTTGCTCCCAAGCCTTTCTTTGCCATACAGCGCTCAGAACTTCTACTGCTGGAATATGGGGGAAAAGTCGCTTACACAAAAAATTCGATATCTCCGTTAAAAATGGACGGATTTTAACAACCTATGGCTTGTTGGATAGCTATTACCGTGCGGAATCTAAGTCTGAAAACATATTCTGTTTTCAAGGTCAATTGTGACAGATACTGTCAAAAAACTGAAAATTTTGACATAAAACTTCGTATAACTCAAAAAGTAAACATCCGATCTCAAAACCATTCAATAGCGTTTTGGGTGACGGGGAGACCTTTCATTTGCGACTAGTTTGATCAAAATCGGTCCAGCCATCTCTGAGATCTCGACCTCTTAGTTGACAACACACATACAGACACACACACATACACACACAGACATTTGCTCAGTTCGTCGAGCTGAATCGATTGGTATATGACATTCGGCCCTCCGGGCCTCGGAAAATTTTTCGAAAATTTGAGCGAATTCTATACCTATTTTTTATATATATAAAAAAAGGTAAAAAAGTCTGTAAAATCGAATGCCAGAACTCCAATAAGTTTTACCTAGATTTAAGGACGATTTACAATAAGATATCATGAGGAATTGGGGTAAAATAGTCACCAGAACGTTTCGTGCGGCCAGTGTAGGTTCTTTCATTCGATTCTACAGACTTTTTTACATAAAATAAGATAGTTTTTTTTATACTTTCAAGACTTAAAGGTGATTATGATGAAAATTTCACATATTGCAGCCACCAAAACGATTCGTGAGGCCAGTGTACACTCTTCCATTCGATTCTCCAGAAATTTTTACATAAAATCAAGCTATTTCAGTAGACCGCAATCGATTTGTTTTCAAGTTACAGAACAAATACTACAGAAAAATCTAAAACTACTGGGCATTTGGGGTAAAACGAGCAGGATGGCGATTCATGCGACCATTAAAAACCATTCCATTTTATTTCATGGATTTTTTTTACATAAGAAACACTCTTGTTTGTTGCCTTTTCTATGGTTCCCGATTTCTTTGCGAGTTTCCTGGTTTTTTTCCACTGTGCAATGGTTGAACGTGATCGGATCAATTGTTACCAACTTCATGTTTATGTTTGGATAGCCGGATGCCACTAAAATGTCGAAAAATATAACCAGCTGTTTCAAGCGAATCCTCAAATTTTCCGTCCGAGGTGTTGCAAACAATCTGAAAGTGTCATTTATCATGGATTTGGAACGCTTTCTTTTTTAGATTTCTGATGGAGATCATTTTGGTGGCTATTTTACCCCATTTCATGTGTTTGGTTTTGTTCAATCCTTTTTTTTTATTCAATAATGTAATATAATATTAGGCACATCGCTTAAGCTCTAAGATGCCAAGGGTATTTCTAATCTTAATTAACGACTAACTTAAAACTGGAATAGTATCATTAGACTATGTCATCTCGGGTTCTTGTTCAATCTTTGTTCGGACTGATTTGATTTCGTTTGTCGTACGGCACAACGTATTCCCCTGCTAAGGATCTTACCTTAGAAAGCGGCTTCTCTTTTTAATTATTATACACGGTAAACTAAACCTAGGAATATATACTTCTGTAATACTACGAAAGTTGGTAGAAAAATAATCTAAGAATTGATAAAATTAATTGGAAGTAAGAACAAAATCACCAGGGTGATACGAGTTAAAGAATTTCATTTGCTTAGATTTCTTATTCAAATTGTAGCTCCCACGGTCTATGAAAAAAATTGATTTTCATCTGGATCTGATCTGACGCCCGACTCCGGAAATACGGAGTGCCCGACTCCGGAAATACGGAGGGTTAAAATTATCAATTTTCAAGAATTAAAAATCTCGTTTACCGGACTGGTTAGTAAACCAAATAAATTTCCTTTTGCTAAGTTGGTGTTTCCCAACTCGTGAAGTTCCGGAAATAGTTGATCAAAAGAGTTAGATTTTAGATATTTCCCTTTTTACCTTATTTCTACAATTGTTCCAAATCGGTGGTTTAATGAATAGGCCACTGGTCTTACAGGCCAGTGATTTCGTATGTTTGAGTCCCGACCTGGAAGGATTCTTAGTGTCAATAGTATTGCAGCACCAGCCATGCAACGGTTATGTAGGCTATGAATCTGCTGCGTAGTCTATTGAAACATCCCTCGACGAACTACCACATGGTTAAAGTCGAGATTAAATAAGCTTACATTCAATCAATCAATCAATCAATCAATCAATCATTTGAAACAGAAGGTCAAATTCTTCAAAAGGAATATAATACCATGGTTTTGCTTTGCTACAATCCAAATAGTTTGCTTATGTTGGATTCAAATAAAATATGTTATGAGTAGTCTTTGTGAACTCTAATCACATGCCTATAACTTAGGTCAGGGTAAAATTAAGTAGTAGCCTTCGAAGATTGTGGAAATCGGGTTAGCCATATTAGTAATATTGGTAATATTAGAGGCACGTTTTTGTCACACACACACACTCACATATTAGCGCAGTTACACACACACACACGACCGTTTGATGCTTCAGATAGAATCCCCGCAGCAGCGAGCTAACCTTTGATTCTCAGACAGGTCGTCGAGAGAAATTCGCTCTCGCACTGGTGTCTATTTTATGTTAAATGAACCATGCCGTTTTTTTGTTGCTGCGATGATATCCGTCTCTCTTTGATGGCACTGATTCAATCGTGTGAAGGGTTGCTAGTGAGCGTTCTTTGATACGATAAAAGCCATCCTTGTTTGAGAGAGAGAAAAACATTACCGGAATCGAAAACTTCCAAGTGCGTGTTTTGTATTGTATCGTTCAATATAACTTTCAGATTATTACAGATTGCAACAAACTACAATATAATTACTGATTCTTAGAATGATATTTGTTCTGTTTGTCCATCTTACTATTGATTTATTGAAGTTTCGAGAAAGGTTGAAGTAAGCCTTTTTGAACCGGTTTCTTAAACTTTTCTTTTCTATGAGTAATGGACTGTATGTACGAGATATGATAGGAGCTTGGTTAATCTGAACCAAAAATCTTAACTAATAAAACTCTAAATAATAAATTTTTCGCTGTTCGATTTCTTGTGAACAAATCAGAAAACTCCACTTTAAAACCGTCCAAGGTAAACCTAACATATATTTTTAGCCAAAATAAAACTTACATGACGTAACGTATGGCCAAGTTCCCCTAACGACTGCGGTAGAATTTCCTGTTCGAATGAAACTATTTGATGAAAATGAAATTTCACTGTCAGTATATTCCAAATCTTTCAACTAACTTTCTTTGTCAAACTCAAATGAGATCTGGATTCATCGTCAATTGAATAACCATGCCTAGTCATTTGATGTTCCGATTGCTCCGTTTCAAGCGCTAGTAGTGAAGAAGTTCGAATGAATAGGCATTAATTGAAAATTATATCGACCGGTATATTAAACAAAGGGTCCGGACCGGTAATAATAAAATGACGGTTCGCCTTTAAAGTTACAATTACTACCAGCAATTGTGAATAGATTATTTTCGACGTTCATGTATGCATTGAGATGTGTTCCAAAGTATTCCAAATGAAGATTGGAAGAGAGTGAAATAAATTTCAGTACATTCTGTGATTGACACTTCAATTATTAACACTGGTTTGTGAGTCTTTATCATCTTCAACCTACTGAAAGTTCATTGGGAGCTCATTTGACAGGTGCTCTCTCAGTAAATTGAAAAAGATATTTTTTATTTCAAGAAGGAAACTGACGAATTTCATTTGATAAGGAGTGTATCGAAAATAAGCTATCCAAATACATTTGTGTTGTACGCATGTATTTGTGATGGTATTTATGCTCAGATCACAGCATGCTGTGCGTTTGGCTGTCAGCTTTCGTTTGTTTCATTGTTTGTGCGGTTGAAATTCTACGTTTTCAAAATGTTGTGTATTGAAAAGGAAGGGAAATTTAAGGTTCTGGACACATGGCTAAGTGAGAAGGGTATTACTATGCGAAAATTTGCGAAACGGTTTGGAATTCATCATGCGAATGTTAAAACCATCATTAATAAGTTTGGGAAACACTATTCTTTGGATGAGCTACCAGAAAGAGACAGAAACCCCGGTTTTTCCAACCCGAAACTGAACCAGAAAGTGGTATCTCTTATTATAAAGAACATATCAATGTCAATACGCGATTTGGCCAAAAAAGCAGGAACGAGTGTCGGAATGATCCAGCATATCAAAAGACGAAATAACCAGAAGACCTACAAGAAACAGAAAATCTCGAAACAAAGTGTAGAACAGGAGAAGCGAACAGCAACAAGGGTCCGGAAATCTTATTCGCGTCTTTTGCAGTGTCCGAATGCATGCTTTTTGATGGACGATGAGACTTATGCAAAGAAGGACTGAAAATCCCTTCCAGGTCCACAATACTTTACTGTCGTCGTTGGGGAAGATGTGAGCGATGCGGACAGGTCGATTCAAGTGGATAAATTCGGTCGAAAGGTACTGGTATGGCAAGCAATATGTTCCTGTGGTTTGAAGTCAACCATTTTTCACACTACCGGAACTATAAATGCAGAAATCTATCGATCTAAGTGTCTCTAGAAGAGATTGCTGCCTTTATGTAAGAGTACACCTCCACTCTTTTGGCCGGATTTAGCGTCGGCTCACTATGCCAAAACCACTCTCAATTGGCTTGCGAAAAAAGGTATAAATTTCGTTGGGAAAAAGATCAATCCAATAAATTGCCCTAAGCTTCGACTTCGACCCATCGAACGTTACTGGCAATCGTGAAAGCAGACTGGTAAGGCAGCTGCGAACATGCAGGAGTTCAAATAAATTTGGTCTCAAGCGTCCAAAAAATGCGATGCAACACTTGTCTGGAACTTCGATCGATCAAAAGTTCGAAAATTCGTGAAGTAATAACTTAAAATTCATCCAGTTATCATTATGCTCAAGTTTAACCTCGTACAATAAAGGATCAATTTTTAGTTTGAATAAAATATCGTTTTTTATCATAATTCGAAAGAAAAATTTGTGGATGGTTTATTTTCGATACACTCCTTAATGTTGCGGATGAAGAACTGAGTGCTGTCCATTCTGCGCCTCAGTGAGCGGTGTATGTTTTGAATATGAAGTATAGCATAGTCAGCTGATCGGCTGTGTATAGTCGATTTCAATCGAATGAAATTAATGTCGTTTTCGCTTGATGCTAAACCTAATCCAGTTTCCACTCTACCTGCTGTCGAACCGTTTGTTTGAAATGAAATATTTCGAATAAATGAAATTTTACGGCACTACCCCAAACCCACCTTGACACAATCTTTGGAATATGCGAAGCCTATTCCCTAATTGAAACGACGTATAGTTTTTTTGAACTGCTACAAAACTTTATGAGGATCCGTTTTCCAGTTTCAGAATTAGAGGATGATGAGTGTTAACAATTTTAAACCATCGAAACAGTGATCCTAAACTGCAATTACATGCATTTAATTATTTTGCGGCCTCATCGTGAACTTTTTCTTGTTGGTGTCTTCTGCACAGTTGTAGGGATTATTTACTATTTACGGTCTTATAGAAATGAACGACCATGTTCCTGCATGTGTGTAAAGATAAATAGAAAAATTTACTTTTTGCTGGAGGCAGATAGAGAATTTTCGTCTTCGATAGTATTGTAGCGATTGCAATTTCTGGTAACTTTGCTGAAAAAATATTTGAATGCGTAGAGTTCGTATAGTATTTTTTTTTATTCAATAACATAGGGCAACGGCTCCCTATTTCATCTGAGCTCCTATTTCCATCTCATCCCTTCACCTCATTACTTTGAACATGAATAATATTTTACAACCTACCTGAACCAAACTGTGAAACGTTTTAAAATGATTATAAAGGCTATTGTCACACTTTCCTATTGAAAGAAATGGTTTTAAGTTCATCGGTTATCGTTTTTTTCATTTGAAATAAACTCACTTTTCAATTTAGGACACATTTTCATCTCAAGATTTACAGTTCGTCATGTTTCTGGTTATCTACTAATCGATTCGTCTCAAAACATGATCACTATTTCTCGCAACTACACTACCATCGAATGCTGGATAACTTCATAATTAGTTATGTTCACTTGCCACTTGTTTAGTTAACGATTAAAAACTTCAAAAATTACCCGACAAGCAATAAAAGTCTTCAAAAATATGAGATGAAAGTTTTTCACTTCGTTCACTTGATTGCGCTTTGTTTTCATCTCATTTGGTTTCGCAAAGTTGCCAAGTTATCTCATAATGTTACAAAACAAAAATTGTTTTTCTTCTTCAAATTATCATCAAAAAGTATGTTTTTGGTATCCGTGACATTAGTTTAATTATGTTATTGATATTAATATTTCAATAAAACTGTTCCAGCTTCGAATATTACCAGAAAGAACGTGTTTAATACTAATGAAATAACCATTGTTGCAAATCTAGTAGCACTGGTTTCATTCCGCTATACGCCAACATAACGCTGTGAAGTGTGTGTGTGTGTGTTTCATCGGCTGTGCACAGAGATGCCAGATAATTTAATAGAAAATATGTATTACTTTGCATAGAAAGTCTATATCTGTTCTATCTGTTTTAACTAATAAAATGATGTTAAAAGATAGTTCTTTAGATCTCCGTAAGTCATTGCCCCATTAATTAGATAATTCAACGAGTAAATTTTTTACCAATAATAATAATGTGGAAAAATCCTGGTGGGTACGGTTGTATCGTTTGAGTTGTATATCTGGCAGCGGTGAGGCAGTCGGTCACCAGAATGTCTGCCAGCCATATTTTTCCAACTGGCAGCGTTTAGTCAGCCATCTGGCAGCCATGCGAATGCGGGTGAGAGTGTAATAGTGAAGTATTTTGTTTTGATTGCTGTCGCCATTGCTAATTTATAGGATGAATAAAAGATCAACGATAGGATGGATAAAAATCCTTTGAGATGAAATTAGGAGCAGAGTAGTGAAAACATCATTAGCGTTTTTAGCTGTTTTATAAATATTAGTTGAATTTTCAAGAAATGTGAATCAATTCTCAACGTGGAGCAAGGCGAATGAAGCAGTAATATGAAATAGTTACAGTGATTTTAGTGGCTAAATCGGGGTTTGAAGGCGACGTCCTTACAAATGAGATGAAATAGGGAGCCCTTACCCTATATTAAGGCACACTGCGCTAAGCTATAAAATGCCGAAGGCATTTTTTAACTATTTAAAATTAAAGTAAATTAATTGCTTCAATTTCATGTTCTGATTTCGAGGAGATCAGTAGTCCGTATAGTAGATGGCAAAGGAGTTGGACACTGCTTTTGAATCCGTTCAAGACATTTTGGTTAATGATTTGGGCCTTACACGTGTCACTGCAAAGCTGGTGCCGGAAGACCTGAACTTGATGCAAAAAAGAGACCGCGTTGACGTCTGATTTTCAAGGCCGAACCTAACCCAAAAGTCATCAAACGGATTATTACTGGAGACGAGACGCGGATTTACGAGCATGACACGCAATCCAGACATCCAGCGAGTGGCTAGAAACGAATGAAATACCATTCAACAATAACTGAATTCCCCTGATTTTGCTCCCTGCGACTCAAGAAACCGCTCCGTGGAACGCGTTTCGGTATCCAAGATGAGATTATGTAAAAGTCGCAGATGGTTCTGATGGCCATACCGAAAACTGATTATAAAAAATGTTTCGAGGATTGGATCAAGCACTGGCATAAGTGTGTTGCAGTCGATGGGGAGTACTTTAAAAGGGGACAATATCGATATTGATGAATAATCTTGTATTATTATTTTCTAAATAAATTCCTTTTTGATTTCTTGCATGAACATAATTACTTATACTGGTTGAGCCAGATTCTATTTTTTGCGTTTCGTAATTTTTTATTCTTCAATGCATAAAAAAGAAATTCAAGATTGAGAAGTTGTTTACTCTATGTCTAAAATGTAAAGGGACGGCACGTGTTTCAACGTTATGACTAAACATCGTGTACGGAATGCGACTGATGCTGCAACAAACCCGTTTTGAATTGTATTGATATACAATTAAAACAAGCAGTACGGCATCGGACATCACGAACTTTATAATAAATCAACACTTCTGTTTTGACTATCGCTAAAATTTCTCGTCGCTGCTAAAAACAAAAAAAAATGTAAAATAACGAAGCCCCGCACAGACGTTTGCATGAAGGATTTCCGTGTGAAATTAACCGTAAAGCTCTAATGTAACGGAATGAATTATAACTCAAATGAATTTTTCCTCCAGGTCAAGGGCAAGGGCATTACCGACTAAAATTGTGCTTATTCATGGAGATAGTACATCGCCACTTTCAACAGTATTTGATGCCATCAAAGGTCAAAAGCACTAACAACAGGTCCACCAAAAAGCACCTAATTTAAATGAAGCTCGTTTTCAGCAATTGCCTGCCTACCTCTCGGGAAACATCCGGTTCCCTACAACCTTCAAAAGACTATAAATTTCCATCCCATTTTACGTGCCTAACAATATTAAGCTCTAGTTCCAATTTGTCACGGCTTGAAACTGTGTTGTTTCGATGTTGTTTTTTAACACAGAGAGCTTCGCCAATAAGTTCGTTTCGTAAGCTAGCCTCTCGGCCAGTTCCGTCCTTGGTAAGCAAAATGAACGAAAGTTCTACATTCTGGTGCTTCGTAACTTTGAAGTAGTACCGGAGGGCTGCCAACGTGCCCGGTTCTGCCAGCTTAGTATGCACTGATTGTCACGAACTAGAATACATCAAACTGAAACCAGAACACCGTTTGTCCTTTGTAGTAGTAACAACGTCGTCCGGACGAAGGGGGACAAAATTTACTACTTCATTGAACTTTTCAATGAAAATATAATTCCTCGGGTCACACGACTCAGACTCAGAACGTTGAAGATTTATAAACTTTCTTGCCTTCCTGCCTCGGTTCGCTACGCTCCGTACGGTGTAAAGAGTAAAAATAGCCCCGTCAATTTGTCCAGTACTTGCCCCGGCGCTTTATTGACGATTGGACCCCGGGCGAATAAACTTTATCTTCCACGGCGGATCAACAGTGTGTACAAGTTTGCTAGTATTTATTCTTCGGCCGATGCCATTTTTCAGTGCACAAATACTAAGCGGGGGAGGTGATGGCATGGTGACGGTGGTACGGTTCGCAGAAGCAGAAGCCACTGGACTGTAGTCGAGCGTCGTCATGAACTTTGCCGAGCTGGAGCTCGCGTAGAATGCGATTATATTCATTTTTACAACCTTGGCGAAAACATTTGGCCTGCCGCCCTAACAAGCCTTCCGCCCTGCTGCCTGCTGCTGGATGACCACGGCGACCAACCGACCGACCGTCCGCGTACTTCAATGGAATACGAAAATGGGTTTGCGACGTCCCTGCTTCTGTCCTCTGTTATTTTTTTTAAACCTCATTACCCGCTTCTTATCGGTGATCATATTCTGTTTTCTATTTTTTTTTCGCTTGTGTGTGTGTATTGTGCATGCCCCAAAAGTATCCACAATTGATTGTTGCCGTGCACATCTAGACAGGTGTCATCGCAGTTTGACGATGCTATTGAATGATAGTACCTCTGGTAGGGTGGTACCGAAATTACGACGCTCTTTTTCTAGAGGCAGCAGTACTCGAGTAAAACGTGGAAGCATTTCTTCTCGAAAATAATTTCCCGTGGAGATGAAGCAGCAATTATTCAAAGCACGATGCAACCCAAGACAAATATCGGCAGTCAAGTACTGATTTTGTTTCGCGAACTACCCAAGCGTATTCGAGCTACCAAATCAGTATGTATGAAGGTAGCTGATTTTTTGTTGCTTCCGTTAACCGACGCGGTGTATTGAACGTGTTTCGGCTATGTAAGATAAAATTTTATTTTATATTCCTCTAAAAAAAAGTATGATTATGTTCGATTAACACACTGCTTCAAATAACTATAGGTCGAACAAAATAAACAGCAATAGTAACAACCAAAATCCCAAATTAAGTTATATGAAATAAACTGGACTCTAAAATGATTCTACTGTAGAAAAAAAAAAAACTTTTTCAAGGTATTTTAAATTTAAAAAGAAATTGAACTCAGAAAAAATCGCATTTAAAAAATTTGTTTCTATATATCTATCACAAATTTGTTATTAAGACCATGTCAGATTAATGCGATTAGTGCCGTTTTGAGATGAATAAGCACCGGCTAAAACAAATAACTGATATTTGCAAAACTCCAAACTAGTCATTTGAACACTAGAATAAGATTTAAAAACTCCAAAGCAATACATTTCCTCCTACCGATCTTTTTCCTAAACGTAGCCATTCGGGAGGTATTTCGACATGAAACTCATAGGACTTAGGCTTTGTCGTGAATACGACTTACTTTACTATGGGACGCCTTTTAAAAATTTACCCTCTGAGAGAGTGATAAGTTTTTGATCGTGAATATCTCTTATTGTATCTAACGTATTAACATAACTTTTGCTACATGGCATCAGTAATATGATCATCAATTTATGATCACATTTTCAGTTGTATGGCATAATCATGAATAGTTGTTGAAAATTGAAGTTTTTTTGAAATATTTGGTGTTAACGAGTATCGAAGAAGAAAACTCATGACACCTTTCTCGTATCTGTGTAGGTATAAAAGGTTGATATATTTGCAGTTGCAGCTCGCAGTTGACTGAGCAGGAAGTGAAGCAAGTACATCCTTCCGGTTGGTTAAGGTCCAGAGCTCAGTTCCAGTTCCAGTATCAAGAATTCAGTTCAGTTCAATTGCGGGGCGTTCGCAGAGTCAATTTCTCTTCAAAGAATATCGATTGCGTCATCCAGCTGATGGTCGTTGGCATTGAAGCAAAATACAACGAAAAGTGAACAATGACGGAGAACATTATACAAAATCAGCCCTTTTTTATAGCTCCAAATGTTATCTAAAGAACTATTAGAATTACCTATTTGTTGCAAATGCAAATCGGAAGTGAATACAATTATTAGGTTAATTCCTATTCAAAATTCAAAATGTATCACATAGTTGAGTTACAAGTTTTCGATTGCGAATATCTCTTGTCTTATTTAACGTATCTACATAATATTTTCTCTTAGTCATCGGAGATATGATTAGTATTTTGGAATATAATTTTCAGTAGTACGACACGACCACAAATAACTCGAAAAGAAAAATTCTCTAATAATAAGTAAAGAAGATAAAAATTTGATGCTACATTCATTGCTTAGTTGACTCGTTCAGCTCAGACCAGAATCCAAGTCCTGAATTCAATTCTAGAGTTCATATCTAATATTTTGTTTTAGAATACAAAACCAAATTTTTTTCTGGTTTCCTAAATCTAGCTCTGAAATTTAATACCTCGTCCAGAATCCAGAGACAGAATCGAGTTCCAGAACTCTGGAACTGAAATCGCTTTTCAGAACTTGATTCTAAGCCAGGGTCTTGACTCTAGATCTAGGAAATTGTTCAGAATTCGGTTCCAAAATTCCTAACCGGACAAAAATTCAGGACCGGAATTTCGATCCAAAATTCAGTAGTAATTCCAGAATTCAGTTCTGAAATGTATTCCGGAATCCAGGGTAATAATTCAGTTCCAGAAGACTGATCTAGAGTTCGGTTCCAAAATTCAGTTTCACAATTCTATAAATTTAACTGAACTCAGGATTCTGAGGATTTTTTAACTAAATTCCGTTTGTGTTTCGGAACTGAATTCTACATCCGTATTTGAAAACTAAATCCTGTACCGGAATTCTGCTGCTGACCAGCAGCCTGATCTACAGTTCGGTGTTCAGTTCCGAACCAGAATCCTTCTCTTGAATTCAGTTTTAGAACACAGATTCATTGATCAGCACAACAATCCGTATTTAGAATTCAGTCCTAAAATTCTGTCTCAGAGTTCAGTTCCCGAGCTCAGTTTCAGAATTCATTTTCAGAATTCAAAACCAGCTTGAGTTTTGAAACTAGATTTTAAAACTGAATTCTGCTCCTTAATTCAGGTACGAAATTCAGTTCTAACATTAAATTTGAAAGCTGTATAGTGAAAATGAATTCAGTTCCAGAATTATAGAACTAAATGAACTGAGAACTAAACTCATGAACATGAATTCCGAACCTGAATTTCGCCACTGAATTCAGAGCCAGTCCCAGATTCCGAATTTAGTACTTTAATCCAGTTCCAGTTACAGAATGCCCAGAATTCAGGTTCTGGTGTGGATTATCTATATTTGGAAGTGTGAAAGAAGCTTTTCAGTTTTATTCGAATTCACATCTTCCAGTTATGTCTCTGACATTACCAACCCGTCATTTTTTATCACACTGCAGCATTTTTCATCAAATTATTGTAAATCTGAAATTGTTGATTCAAGTGTTCAAGATAGGCTTGTAGACAATCGAACGGGAATTGTAAAAATTACGTACACTAAATAGAAGGTAAATACATTTCCAAATAATGAATAATTTTCATAGAAAACTATAAGGGACAGCTCTACAGGGTTGTTCGAAATGTTGACGTAGTACTACACAACTAGGTTTAAAATCACTGCTAACATTTGTTTTGAATATTTATTCCGATAAAAATATTTTGCGAATTTACATAAATTTGCAAAGTTACTAAACAGTTATTTGTCAATATACTTAAAAAGCAAAACTAAGCGTTTTTTATATTATACAAACTTGTTCATTGCCAATTCCAACTTAATTTTCCATCCATCATGATAAGGATGGCTTCTATCGTATCAAAGAATGCTCTCTAGCAACTCTTCACACGATTCAATCAGTTCCATCAAAGAGAGATGGATATTATCTCAGCAACAAAAAACACCAGTGCGAAAGCGAATTTCTCTCGATGAACCGTCTGAGCATCACGGGTTAGGACGCTGTTGTGGGGATTCGCTCTGAAGCAACAAACGGGCGCTCATTTTGTGGATAATTGCGAAAGAATCATTTTACTATGTCGTTTATTTATACCCGGCTTCAACCAAGTTGCGGTCGTTCGCCGGGCAATCATTTTTTTTACTATAGGGACCGTGCACGAAGGCGTGGTTTAGTGGCCCGGTGACGACAGCGCACGAGACGGCGAGTGGAAATAATAATCCTACCATACTCAAATGCGAACCGGAAACTGTCGTGTCTGTTACAGGAAACCATGACAGTGGCTGAAGAAACAGATATAATTAGACATTGATCGTTACTAATTGAAGTTTCGACCACCCAAAATAAGAAAAATATAGTTTCATTTACTCGAATCGATGCCTAGAAATACAAGTTTTAGGTGTAATGTATCGAAAATCTTCTCAAAATAAGACGAGCCGTAGATTTTCAAAACTTTGTACGTTTGTACGGTTTTATTCTGAATTAACATCCATATACAGAAGATAAAGACGTAGTCCTCCGTCAAAAATTTAAATTATGGAAACATATTTTATTACTATGTAATTTTTTGTTAACTAGTAATTAAATACAACTTTTGATGTTAATTTGTTTTATGTTTTCTACGCAAAATAGTCATAAGAGCACAAAAACATGACTATATAAGCAATAAAATTACGTTTAGAAACATTCCTTAAAATACATAGACATACAAAGAACATAGATTCTTGTTTGAACAATTTTAACCAGCTGTAGGTAATATTTGAAGAGCTTTCGGATAAATTTTTTTAAATGTTGAGCTCCTTAATGGCTTTGTAGTCAATAATGGATTAAAACAAATATTTCAGGTTTATCACCCAACGTTTCTACGCTACTGGTTTGCGTCTTCTTTAGAGGGAAAAAACAGGTTATCGATCCTCGTCAAAACACTTATACCAGAAGCTGAATTTGCAGTACTTGACTAATAACACTAATATGAACGTATTTTGAGGAGGAACGGTAGTCTGTTCTTTTCCAACGCAAAACAATTGCGTTGAAGCTTTGGGTGTTCTAACAAAAATATTCGTTTTAATCCACTATTGACTGAAAAGCCACTAATTAACGGAACGTTATAGGTAATTGTATATTCGTACATGTCTAATGTTGTATTAGTAATCATGGAAATAGTAGTAGGAAATGCAGTAGTAGTATCTACAGTAATGAAAATTGTAAAGTTGTAAAAGTTGTAAAAGTTGTAAAAGTTGAAAAAGTTGTAAAAGTTGTAAAAGTTGTAAAAGTTGTAAAAGTTGTAAAAGTTGTAAAAGTTGTAAAAGTTGTAAAAGTTGTAAAAGTTGTAAAAGTTGTAAAAGTTGTAAAAGTTGTAAAAGTTGTAAAAGTTGTAAAAGTTGTAAAAGTTGTAAAAGTTGTAAAAGTTGTAAAAGTTGTAAAAGTTGTAAAAGTTGTAAAAGTTGTAAAAGTTGTAAAAGTTGTAAAAGTTGTAAAAGTTGTAAAAGTTGTAAAAGTTGTAAAAGTTGTAAAAGTTGTAAAAGTTGTAAAAGTTGTAAAAGTTGTAAAAGTTGTAAAAGTTGTAAAAGTTGTAAAAGTTGTAAAAGTTGTAAAAGTTGTAAAAGTTGTAAAAGTTGTAAAAGTTGTAAAAGTTGTAAAAGTTGTAAAAGTTGTAAAAGTTGTAAAAGTTGTAAAAGTTGTAAAAGTTGTAAAAGTTGTAAAAGTTGTAAAAGTTGTAAAAGTTGTAAAAGTTGTAAAAGTTGTAAAAGTTGTAAAAGTTGTAAAAGTTGTAAAAGTTGTAAAAGTTGTAAAAGTTGTAAAAGTTGAAAGTTGTAAAAGTTGTAAAAGTTGTAAAAGTTGTAAAAGTTGTAAAAGTTGTAAAAGTTGTAAAAGTTGTAAAAGTTGTAAAAGTTGTAAAAGTTGTAAAAGTTGTAAAAGTTGTAAAAGTTGTAAAAGTTGCAGAAGTTGTAAAAGTTGTAAAAGTTGTAAAAGTTGTAAAAGTTGTAAAAGTTGTAAAAGTTGTAAAAGTTGTAAAAGTTGTAAAAGTTGTAAAAGTTGTAAAAGTTGTAAAAGTTGTTAAAGTTGTAAAAGTTGTAAAAGTTGTAAAAGTTGTAAAAGTTGTAAAAGTTGTAAAAGTTGTAAAAGTTGTAAAAGTTGTAAAAGTTGTAAAAGTTGTAAAAGTTGTAAAAGTTGTAAAAGTTGTAAAAGTTGTAAAAGTTGTAAAAGTTGTAAAAGTTGAAAGTTGTAAAAGTTGTAAAAGTTATAAAAGTTGTAAAAGTTGTAAAAGTTGTAAAAGTTGTAAAAGTTGTAAAAGTTGTAAAAGTTGTAAAAGTTGTTAAAGTTGTTAAAGTTGTAAAAGTTGTAAAAGTTGTAAAAGTTGTAAAAGTTGTAAAAGTTGTAAAAGTTGTAAAAGTTGTAAAAGTTGTAAAAGTTGTAAAAGTTGTAAAAGTTGTAAAAGTTGTAAAAGTTGCAGAAGTTGTAAAAGTTGTAAAAGTTGTAAAAGTTGTAAAAGTTGTAAAAGTTGTAAAAGTAGAAGTAGTAGAAGTAGCAGAAATAGAAGAAGTAGTAGAAGTAGTAGAAGTAGTAGAAGTAGTAGAAATAGTAGAAGTAGTAGACGTAATAGACGTAGTACAAGATGTTTAAATAGAAATAGAAGAAGCGGTAGGAGTAATAAATATGGTAGTAGTAGTAGTAGTTGATTTGATTGGTTTTTATTTTCCACGAGAAACGCTCAAGTTTTCGTCAAATTGCCCAAAATACTGTAATTTGAGCTCGAATCGGAGATGCGCTTTATATTTAGCTAAGAAGAGCTTTGAACAGATAAAGACTACACGAAATACTCACGCTTCTCCTATTTAACGTTAAAACGGTGACTCATCAGACATTTTCTTAGATATCATTGTATTAGCGACTCGACTTTAGAAATCGCTTCAACCAAATGATACGAGAGTGAATCATAATGTGTATGTTTGGTGTTATTTAAAATATAACATACCACTCGACTAACTCGACCATTAAACTTGAAACTTTGAAAATGTTGACAACAATCAATGACCCAGATAATTATTATTAATTTATGAGGCATCAAGTTTGGCCAAAGGTACGGCACACTTCCCTTTATTTCTTCAGAACACAGATACATTCTATTTATTGTAAAACGACGATTCTTGTGATTCTCCATGATCTGTCAGCTTCAGTAGCTGCACCAATTTCACAAAACTGAAAACGATTAGTTGAACTCATGTAATAATAGACTTATTTCAAAACACTCAGAGAGAACTCCTATTTATGATGCTTCCCAAATTAGTTCTTGTTGAGTGAGAGATGCATCCGTGGAGACAACTCTAAAAGTATTCTAAATTTGGCTTGGCTCTGATGGAATTTAGTTTTTAACTAATAGGTTTAAGTTTATATTTTTCATTGAAATCATAAAAATTATAATGAAATAATCAATTAAAAGTCAATCTAGATATATTGCTAGATAATATTGCTGAGGGAACTAATGAAACACAAACCATCAATGTACTTTTTTCAGAACAAAAATAAATTAATGGATTGTTACCCATTATTACCCAGTTTGTACACCTAATAACAATTGACGAACTATTACTGTCACACGAATCGTGTCCAGACCCAATCTATAGCTATTAATAACTAAAAAAAAGACCTGAGTTTTTTTTGACTTTCGGTTGAAAGTGACTTATCAACCTCATCTGTCCGATTCATTCATCAGCCGGTTCATCGCAACCGTCGATCATTACACTAATCTATTAGCACATCAAACGCGGAAGGTCAACTCGGTATCGCAGACATGTTTAACGGCAAGCAAACGCTGTTGCTGTTGCTGTTGTTGTGTTACACTGAGCGGCTTCACTTCCGATCCGACCGTTTCGTGTCTGGTTGTAGTGTTGTCTATGTAATACCTGCCGAATACAGCACCCACCGTGTTCATCGTGTCAATACCGGACAGAACGAGAGGTAAAAGCGGTAACCCACAAAACATAAACAAACCGTTTGTTACTCGGTGACAGATTGTTATTGCCTTGCCTTAGCTACACGACTGTGGCCCCGGGTATTTTTGTGTGAATCATTATGTTCAATTCTAGAGTAAATGAATGTTTATTGATTCTCGTTTGATGCCAAGCAGAACTAGTTTATGATTTTTATGTGATTAAATTTTTAGCTTTCTGAGAACTACGATGAAAAATAAAACAGCAAAATGCTTTGGTCCAAGACACAGATTGTGCCCTCCATTGGCGATTGTTATGGAAGAAATTTGCTTTACAATCAGGCCGTCATCAGGCCACTCTACCTTAAATGACATTCACGTTAATCGTTTAATAGCTACCCCCATTTCCCGGGTTGTTCAAGCGATGTTTAATAATGTTCGATGTCTAAAACGTTTCCGATCATAAAAATCAAACTGATGTTGTCATCAGCTTTTTTTTTAAAGTTTGGCTATCCAGATAAGTAGTTCTATTTAGTAAAAGAAAGTCCCAACAAAATCAAACATTTCTCAAACTCCAAAACGGAAGTTACTTAGATTCCTCAGAGACGGCTCAATCGATTTTCATAAATTTAGAATGAAATAATAGGTCTTGTTGCCCCATAGATGACAGTTGAAATGTATTTGGATCCAACCTTTGGCTCATAGTTGCCTGATGTCGAATGGGATTTGATCCCGACCCAGTTCCGGGAGTATTGGTAGTAGCTTTTTAGAAAAGAATTTGCATTAACTTCTCATATTAACGATTATGAGAAACGCATTTTTACTAGGGATGAAAACAAAATGTTATACTACACCGTTCGAAAAAAAATTTGTTATTTTTCATCAGATAAGATGCACATGAACGGAGTGATTTTATTACACACACACATTTATATTCGATAACATGTAAAATCAATTGATTTGAACATTGCATGATTGAAAATCGCATGCAATAAAATACAAAAGATCGATAGCAGCAACGCGGCTTGAACAGAGAAACATTAAATCACAAAGCACATCAGTTAATCAAGCTACTTGATGAATAATTGATACATATATACAGCGGCACCGAATTCAATTTACATTCAGAACCTATGAAATTTTGTACAAATGGAATATTGCGTCATTTGAAAAGATTAGAAGTTATGAATTGTTTCGTTTGTAGAATTATGTCACTTTTAAATTCATATTTATTTCTATGTAATAATGTAGTTGATTTATAGTGACTATAAATACGTATAAAATTTTTCAAACATGGCTTAATTTGTTGGTCTAGTTAATAGAGAAATATACCGTCTTTGGCCAAACAGATCACTGGCCTACGGTTCCAGAAATATCGGAAGCTGAGATCAAAAACTCCAAAGTGCATTGAGTTCTTATAAAAACGGTGATGGAAAAGACATCAGGAGACCTTGAAAAAAAATTTCAAATGTATGGTTACGAGAAAAAGTTTGCCATCGAAGTAATTTTTGAAAATATTTATAATTTATAAATTCCAAAACAAGCAAATTTTTAATCCCATCAGCCGACGACTGAGTCATTTAAGGGGGTCTAAACGATGAAAAAGATAATCATTTTTTCCAGAATTATCGTTCATAAAATAAATTCAAATGTTTTGCATGATAAAACTCATCATTCGAACAACATTTTGTAATTTTTCCATGATTTGCGGTGTCCAGTGTATCTCAGCGCAGACTAATCAGAAGTGAACAAATGAACGCAGCATAATTAGAGTAGAAGTTTCTCTAGACCCCAACGTTTCTGTTTGATTTTTTTTAACTTTTAAATTTTTGGTGGTTATGATTTTTCACGAAAAAATCCACTATTTTGTAGCTGTTAAACCTCCCCAAAGTAACAAACAACGAAAAGGAAAACATTGGGGTCTGGTTTTTTATATGTAGAAAGTGTGTGAAAAATTTGAAAAAAATTGGTGCTGTAGTTTTTGAATAGCGATGGACACGGACTTTCAAAACCTGCTTTCGAGGAGAACGCGTTTAAAGGTTTTTGTCTATAAAATGGAAACAATTAATTACTCCAGGAAGCCCGTAAGGTCAAATATTTTCAAATAATCATATTTTTTTTCTTTTATAATTTATTATAACGAAATATTTCAAGAATGTTTTGTCAAGTTGTGAAGTCAATCGAAATAGAAATCTTGGGCCTGTGCGCCGAGCTCTTGCTTCTTCGTAGAATGAGATAGCCATAAATAAAGGTCCATAACTTCCAGACTTTCGTTCCAATAGGCTTGAAAATTTCACTGAAAATTCTTCAAATGTTTCACTATAAGAAAATATAAAGAAAATAATAAATGATTTTTCAAAAGTGTTAGACCCTACCAGCCCCTTAAGTGAAGATTACTTTGGTAAGAGCATTTAACATTGACCGAAACAAACGGTAGTCGAATATGCCAAACTTGGTATATACATATAAAAATAACTACTTTTATCGAAATTAGTAAATTACAGAACGCATATTAGTGGCCGAACGTTGTCGTGATAGAAAAATAATGAACAATTATTGTTCAAATGAAAAATTAGAAGCAGCAACACAAACGTCGTTCGTTTTTTAACATATATGAAATTCGTTCGAAAACGATGTTGATCGTAAAGCTGGTTTGAAAACTTTCTTGAATTTGGAATCATTTAATTAAAAAAATTTTGCGCAGGTTTACGCTGATTCATTACTTTGCTTCATTAACTCTACGAAGAATTGTCCACTTTGCATGAATAAGCTCTTATAGTGGTTTTCAGTAGGCGTTCGTGGTTGTTCAAAGTTTCAATGCAAGATTTATGACGTAGGACTGAAGACGGCTAAAAGTGTCTATTAAAAATGTAATTTGGGTTCCTAGATTCAGGTAGAGAATTCATTTCCAGAATTTCGAATCTACCTTCTGGAACTAAATTCGGAAGTTGGATTCTGGAACTGAGTTCAGTTTCTTTACTCAAATCCGGAATTCAATTTTTTAAACAAAGATCTAGAACTTCTGGATTCTGAATCTGTATTCCGAACCAGAATCTTGCAACTGAATTCTGAGTCTGTTCCATAGTTTAAATTTAGTTCCTGGTCCAGGATATTGGTTCTGGTGTAGATAAATAAATGGTAAAAAGTACTGTTAACAATTGTTTACACAAGATAAATTCCAAAAATCAAAAGTTTTAGAATCATGAAAATATGGCTTATCTTTTCCTTTAATAAGTATATAAATTCACAAAACCGTACATTGTTTGTTGCATTTTTTGCTCCCGTTTATTTCGTGTTAGTTAGTTAAGTTATACTTTAGAATAGATGCACCGTTCCAATTCTGGAAGCGAAGCAGTAAAATTTGCATAATTTACGATTATCTATATTCGGAAGTTCAAAAGAAGCATGTAAAATTTATTTGTATTCGCGTCTTCCAGTTATGTTTGCGATATTACCCGACCTAATTTTTTTTTATTAGGAATGTTTTTTGTTCCATCTAGTGTGATGGCTGTCTCTTGTTATTAAAATAGACTTAATATAATATTTTTGATATGAGATAATATATGACACAAAATCAGGTACATCGCTTATTCGGTGACATTTCCGAAACCAAAAGCATGGTATATTACAACTTGATTGGTTCTTTTTACCTTTCTTTATAGAAATGATATAGAACCTACGCTATTTGACTCAGTTTGACGAGATCTGAAAAGGTCTGTGTGTATATACGCACCCTTTTACGCATTTTTAATAAGCTCTGTATTTTCAGACCAGCAAATCGCACTTTTTTATCCGCCCAATTTAATTTTTTTTTGTTCAAAAAAAGTTTTTTCGGCCCATATACCCTTAAGCTTTTTGTGGCCGTTTGACAATGATAAATCTCGTTGTTATCTTTTTTCTTGGAGAAGTGACGCTCTCACTGCTATCCAGTGAATGAAGGGGAGCAAGGCTTCGCCATTCGTGCTTCCGTCCATTGCACAGTGGGAAAAAATGGATCAAACGCAGCTGACCGCTGACAACAAAGCACTTTTTTGGTGTACAATGGTCAGTAAAATCGATTTCACATATCTAGAAGCAGCGCACAAAACGCTATCATGTTCATTCTACCCCAAATTCTCTTTTTGTACTGGATTGTATTCAAGTTTAACTATATAACATAAAACCAAAGTACTTACTAATGATAGGATGATGTAAAAAGTTTAACAAATCGATTGCATATAGTTTTAAGGACAGCAGCAAACTCGTTGTACTGTTTTACCCCATTTCTTTTCCAGTAATAATATTCAAAATATGATCTACAATCCAAAAGAAGATCCAATACGATCTATTAATATTAGTTCATATTACGTACACAATCTCTGTAATGCAATAAAAAGGCACTAGCCTGTTTAACCCGTCTTACCCCAATTTAATTCATAATTATTATTTCTGGTCAAACTGTCTTCCGCATACCGAAAAGAGACTAATTACGGTTAATTAAAATCGATCGATATTGAGAAAAAAGCTCTTAAACTTACAGCACAAATAGGTTCAATCTTGTTATACCATTTTAACCCAATTTATTCTTAACCTGAGTCTTTTGATAAATATTGATCTACAATCCGGAAGCAGATCTAATACGAGCTACCAGTATTGATCCATATTACGTAGAAAACTTTAGTGATCCAAATACACATAATGGGAATGGCAGTACTAGACCGTTTAGCCTGCTTTACCTCAATTTTCAATTCAAACCTTTTTGTACGCTACTTTATAGAGCTTTTTTCGTAATATCAATCGATTTTATTTAATCGCAATTAGCCTCCTATCGGAATGCGAAAGTCTAACCAGAAGTACTACTTGTGAATTAAATTGGGGTAAAGAGGGTTAAGAGGGGTAGTACTGTCATTCCCATTATGTGTATTTGGATCACTAAAGTTTTCTACGTAATATCGTACACTGGATCTGCTTCAGGATGGCAAATGTGAATGAAACATAAAGTTATGTTTGTGGCAAAATTGGGGTAAAACGATGTAGCACGATTCGTGCGATCATGGAAACTATCTGTTGACTATTTTTTGAGGTTATATGCGAAACATATAAGTATCTTGTTTAACCATAATCGATCCAAACACCGATCAGTACAATTTTATTTCTGTAAATTCTTGGAAGCTACAGAATACATTTATTTGCGGTCGTTCTTATTAAAAACAATCCATTTAACGAACTTATGAACATATAGGCAGTACCTTCCGAGTACAACATTTATTGTTTTGTTACATTGGAGCAAATGCTCTCGTTTAAGATCACGATGCATTTGCTACTTAAACAAACCTTTAAGGTGAAATGTAGTGCCAGAAAATTCGAGCCAAATTTTAACCGCTTGAGTAGAACGAATTGTCGCACAAAGCAAAATAGGCAAAACCGACACATGGAAACCAGGAGTAATTTCAGTGATTGAGCGCAGTGGGCTTACTAAACGTTATGTTGGCTTGTGAAATTTTATTGATTCGTAATGGATTTGGGATTATTTCACAATTTGAATGTATCCTAATTCAATCTGTATTGTTATTGATTACTATTACACTAGAACTATGAACCATTCGTATTTAAATTGATTAACATGATGTTATATGTGCATGTATTGACTTACATTGACTGATTTTGCGAGCAAGCATAAATTCTCCTTCTAAAGAACGATTGAAAACAAGGAAAAATTCAAATATTTTCGGTATATTTATCAGTACCAAACAGTAATTCACCGCACGAGAGAGCGTGGTCGAATTTCGCTATCGACTAAAAAACAATGTTATGCCTAGGTTAAATTTGTAGCTTTGCTTCAATCTGAAGTAATATCTATTATATGCTATTACAAAACAAAGCAACATCAATGCATTGCGCTTAACAGAGTTGGACATTACTAGCATTATAAATGTCAATTACCTTAGATAATGAATGATTTTTGTCGTAAATACGACTTACTTTACTATGGAACACCTTTTCAGAATTCTACTCGTTCTACTCTTTAAGAGAGTGATAAGTTTTCGATCGTGAATATCTCTGGTGGTGTCTAACGTATCAGTATAATTTTGCAACATGCGATCGGAAATATTATTATGTTATAATTTTATGATAAAATTTTCAGTTCAAAATTAAAGTTTTCTGAAATGTTCGGTATCAACGCGTATCAAATAAGAAAAAAACGTATGACGCGTTTCTCGTACCCGAGCCGACGGTTTTGATGTAGTGAACGATATTTCATTTCTGCAGTTAACATATATAGGTATTACGTTCATTCCAGCCTGCGCAGTTGATTGAACAGGAAGTAAAGCAAGTGCATCATTTCGGTTGGTTTATGTACAGAGCTTAGTTCCAGTTCCAGTGTCAAGAATTCAGTTTCAGAATTTAATTTCATGTTCAGAGTTCTGTTCACAGTGTGGGTTTCGTTTCAAACAAGGTCAATTACATCGGCATTCAGCTGCTGGTCCTTCGGATTGGAACAAAATACACAGAAAAGTAAAAAACAACCGTGAAAATTCTACAAACCAGCCCTTTCCAGAACGGTAAATGTTTACAAAAGAACTACTAAAATTACCCATCTGTAGGAATATGCCAATTGCAAGTTAAAATGAACATTTTAGTGCACCGCCAGAAATTGAATTCCGTGTAACATTGTAATAGTTTCGTTCGTTCAAATAGGCAAATCCGAAATGAAATTATCAACATCAAAACTTAGTAAGTTGCGCGAGGGAATCCCTACACAAAAATTGTTTCGGTATTGAATTAATCCACACAGGAATCAGTTCTGCTGCGGGTCATTCGCAGTGCGAGTTTCGCTTCGAACAAGAGCGATGGCGTCATCCAACTGATGGCTTTTTAGGGCTATAAGTGTTTACTAAAGTACTGTTAGAATTACTTGTCCGTTAAAATATGCAAATTGGCAGTTGAAATATGCAAATTGGCAGTTTAGTATAGGTATAATAGACTTCAATTAGAAAACTTTTCTTGTTTTTTTTTTAATTAAATTTTTTGTGTATTGACCGAATGCGTTTGTTGACTTCAGGGTCTGGAATTAAGTTCCAGAACCCAAGCACAGATTCGAGCTGCAGAGTTCTGGAACTGAAACCAAATTCCAGAACTTAACTCTAAGCCTGGGTTTTGGAACCGAAATCTGGAGTTGAGATCAGAATCTTGGTTGTAGGCCAGGACTTTGAAACTAAATTTCAGAAATGAATTCTAGACTAGAATCTGAATATTGACTCCTGGTACTGAAATTGAGGGCAGAATTCAATTCCAAAATTGCTATCCGGAATTCAGTTTCAGTTCTGGAACTTAAGAGCGAAATGCAGGACCAGAGTTTCGATCCAAAATTACATTCTATTTCCAGTGTTCGATCCCAAAATACATACAAGAATTCAGGATCTGAATTTAGAATTTGGTCCCAAAACTCATTTTCGCATCCCATATTCCGCATTCGGAATTCTAGAACTGAATCTCAGAGCTAAATTTTGGATCCAAATTTGAAAACTGAATCCTGGACCGAAAGCTAAAATTCAGCTCCATGTCCAGAGTTTTGTGCTAGAATTCAGTGTCGCACCAGAATCGCATACTCGGATTTAGTTCCAGAACACAGGTTCAGTGATCGGTTCAATAATCAGTTTTAGAATTAAGTTCCCGGGTTCAGGTTTAGAGTTCAGCTCCAGAATCTGGCATCAAAATTAGGTTTCAGAGTTCGATTCTAGCATTTGGCTCCAAAATTCGGTTCCTGAATTCGGATTCTCTAACTTCAAAGAAACTGATTCATCCAATTTATTCGTATTCACGTCATCCGGTTATGTCTCATGACATTACCCATCCGCCTTTTTTATATTACCCATTTTATTGTATTCAATTCTTTGTTAATGCAACACAAAACCCAATGTATGAGTTCGTGTCATAATTTTTGCTCACGCTATAGTACCACCGAACCCACTGTGCTTTTCTCTCACTGCCACCATACGAAACAGTAGCGCGCAAGAAATATAGAAAATGATAAAAAGCTTATGGAATTAACTTGAAACTTTATCAAATATCTGTTATTATTGCTAAAATTTTAAACTTTTAGTTGTATTTTCAGATTCTTTGTGATATTTTGCTTCAAACACTATTTTTCAGTTCTAAAATCATCCCCGTGGAACGAAACAGTAATCTTTTATACAATTCAAAAACCAATTACGGCTCGGCAGAACAAAATTTCAAAATTCTAAGAATACTTAGTTTTGATAAATTTACCCACTTCAGTGGTTTTGGTTTTTCGGAATTCTTCCTAGTTTTGGAATAATTGATCAAAAACGCAACACGCGTACTCCGCTATATTTCACCTTAAGTTATCGCATGAAGTTCGAATTTCGCACGAAGAGCCAATTAGTTCTGATTCCTGATTTTGAATTCACGATATTGTGAAATATTGTGAATTTATACTATTGAACAATGCTTCTCCCTACAAAAGCCTTTGATCCTATCGTAAAATCTTTGACAAAAAAAAAACGATATGCATTGCGCATTATTGCCGTTTACCGGCTACTGGCTGTCTGTTTACCCTGAGCATGAAGTGAGGCACATGTTTATCGGTGTTGTCATCCCGAGCGGTGTTGTCATGAAATGCAGACGCGACTTCCTGATCCGACATAACCTTCGGAGAGGAGAACCGTGAGTCGACTCTCCGACCAACACACTCTTCGGAGCATCATTTGAGCATACTGTGCTGAACTCGGTTATCGTGGAATCTTGCTTTTATCAGACACTAATAAAGTACTGCTGAACAACAACAAAAAAAGATATAATAAATAATAAAAAATATCTACGAACCAACACACGAGCACAGTCAAAAGCACTAGACGACAAAGCAGTTGTTCGTAGGTATCATCTATCCAAGCCTCGTAATCGGTCAGCGATGATCGTGGACTCAGGTGAGATTAACCGGTTTTGTTTTTTTTTTCTACTTGTGACGATGATAACGATGAGCTCAGGTTTCGTGATCTATTCCCTCTATTGGTTGGGATTGGGCTGCAGTACTTCAACAATGATGTATGTGCGATGCAAGTAATTACTAGCTATCGGTTCATCGGAATGTTTTTTTTTTCTTGCACATTAATGGTGACTACATATCCGACTGAGGTCACAAAATCGATCATTTTATGTTAGGGTAGGAATCTGTTACAACGAAAAGTATCTGTTGCTTAGTTATTACCAATTTGACACTCTATTCAAATGAACTGTTAAATACAGAAAACGCCACCGTAACACGAACTTCTCCGACCAGTACCGTAAAATATGGTCCATTACGTAAATAATAATGATGTATTTCTGACCACTGGCGGGCGGGTTGAAAAATTTCCCCTCGCACCTGTACCGTGCTCATCCGTCATTTTGCTTTGATGCGATGCCGTGTGATTAGCTGACGAATCGCTAGTCGTGCAGCTGTTGTAGGTTGAGTGTGGCTAATTGTTCTGTTGTTTTGATTGGAAACTACGATGTTCTACGACACCCCGCCCGCCGTTCGACCGACCGGCAGTCAGTCAGTCAGTCAGTCCGCGAATTGCGGAAAGATGAACAATGTGGAAGTCGTTAACGAATTGAATGTGGCCGCGCGGGAAGAGGAGCTATTGCTATTGCTTTAACAGAATCAGGAATCAGCGGCGTTTTGACATTCATAGCGAGGATGACGATGGGCCATGATTTACACGGCAGACTAACTAACACCCGTTTCGCAGTGTCCCTGAGTGCCGCACATAGTCAAGTTCAACGAACCGAACAATGGGAACCCGTTGGTCGGTGGAGGAGTAGTTTTCTAAGGCCCCGGCGGGAGATTCCAGCGCTCCCGGTGCCCAGTGGTGGCGTGGTCAAGCACATAGCGACGGTGCTCTTTGGGTCAGTGGACTATTTTACGGTCGGAAGTTGAATAAACCTCAACGGCTGCTCTAGCACCTGCGGGTTTACGTGTCGCAGGTATATTATGAATATTGATCAAAACATAGAACAGCGCACCGCTCGATGTTGAATGTGGGAAAAATGTTGGATGGTTGATTTATTAACATCGTCCTTTAGCCGCAAACTGTCAAGAGTGAAAATGCCCTTGGCAGGTAATTTCATTTGTAAGCAAATGAAAGTTTCTGTTCTGCTTACTGCGAATGGAAGTGTTCATTGAATTACTCTGAATAATGTGAACATTTTGTAATTAAGCGACAAACATTTCTCACCTGCATACAAGTCATGTGATATCTTTCTACGCCGTGAGAATAACAAAAACAGGAGTTTCTTCCTTCTTACTCTTATCTACTTCTAACGCTTTGCGTATTGTTGCATTGAATTAATAAGTTGAAGTCTTTTTGTTCTTCGATAAATGAATTGCCTTTTGTTTTTTATCCTCATCCTTTCTCATGTTTTTGTTCTCATGTTCCCAATTTCCCAGGACTGCGGTTTGTATGATAATAAGCGAATTGTGCTCGAATATCAGGTGCATTCATCGGATATTATTTCACTGATATCATCTTCGTAACAAAATCGTTCCTATTAGTATTGCATTAAAGTAGTTAATGAAGGCATATTGTTAACACTTAATCATTAATTTCGTCATGTTACAAAGAGCAGGATTATAAGTGAAACTTAACATGATTTCAATCAATCCCAACTTATTAGCAACAGGCATTGAAAATGTATCTTTCACATACTTCCAACAGAACTGATGATAGCACTTTGACTTTTGATTATTGATCGCACATGGCTCTCAAACAATATTAATTATTTAGAAGCGTGTGCAACGAAAACTTTTTAAACTAAGCTCTTAGGATAAACTAATTCAAAGTCACAGTGAATTTAAAACCATTATTTTCTATCTACACCCCTACGAAAAATTGTGCGAATTTGGGTTTTCTGAGAACGACCTATTCGAGCATTACACTTGCTTGTAGAGAAAGGTATGCTTGGTCCATATTTAAATCATTATTTTAAAATTGTATGTGAATTACCGTCACCTATAAATTTATTTAATGTTTTTCGAACGTGTATTTAAGACTGCTTAGTGATGATTTGAGATTTTCTGTACAAAATTCATTGAGGGTAGAAAAAAAATTTCTAGCTGTTGTAAAACCTAAAATTCCAGTTGCAAAAACAACAATATCATTTTTTTTAGTTAAGAAAGTCCTAAAATGTTTTTCTCTTCACAAAATTATCTTTTCATCTCAACGTATTCTCCCGGCAATGATTTTTCTCGAAATACAATTTAAAAGAAATTTTTTGACGCTTGAGAAAAAAGAAGAAAATAATTTTCTTTTCGTCGTTTTTACGAAACAAATTCTAAAGGACAATTGTGTTAGTAGGAATATTAGCAATCTTTCCGGAATACCGGATGGAACCTTTGAAAATTTATTCAGTGTCTACAAAGGAAAACAGAATGGAAAAAACGTGAGATGATACCTTTTTTTCATCAATCCGCATGTGTTTTTTGCATAGATACTCTTAGGTGTTTTAGTTTTCATGTCATTATTTTAATTATCGTCGTTTTAAACAGCAAATTGAGATTTTAATCACTCATTACCCTGTATTGTCCAAACTGCAAATCGTATCGAATTTCAATCTTAACGTGTGACAATCAGTTGAACATTCCATGAGATGTCGAAGTAAGTTCCACTTTAGAGTTTTTCGTCATTATTTATGGTACTTCCAGAGCCGGTATTCAGGAACTAGCATAACCCAAAATTATTGGATTGGCCATAAATTAATACGCCAAACAATTTACATCTTCTATATCGGTATGAATTTTAAAAACTCATCACCTGTAATTCCAGAATTGGATAAAATTCACCAATTTTGTATGGGACCTTAAGTCCTTTAATTTGAATTTTTTTTTTGAAGTTCGATTAGGCTTTTTTTGAGAAAACGATTGAGCTTTGAGAAACGATTCGATACAGGAACCGGAATTCTAAAATCGGTGTAGCCGAAATCAGTTAAATTCACCTGAGGAGTGTGTAGACATCTTTGAGAAATTGTAGTGCGAATTAAAATTTGGGGGTATATTCCGAATCCAAAAACTAAGCGGTATTCGTTTTTGGATTCGGAATATACTCCCAAATTTTAATTCGCACTACAATTTCTCAAAGATGTCTACACATTCCTCAGGTGAATTTAATAAAGTAACTGAAATAAATTTATTTGGTAATCGACTATCCAAATCTGCAGACCCGATAAACCTGATTAATTTGTGTGAAATGGACATTTTTCTACTAATCGCCCTGTATCTCCTAAATTAGAAGTCGGATCTGACTGAAAATTAAGATGTTTTATAGGATTTTATGGCCTCTCATTTGAATCATAAATGATTCTTAGATTTCATTTGAATCTTAGTTCGGTTCAGCCATCTACGAGAGAAATGAATTGCATTATTTTAATTTCGTTTCACATATCATCCTGTGGTTGCGCAATCAGAAGTCGGATCCAAACGTAATTTAGAATCTTCTTTGGGAGTATACTACTTTTCATATGAATCTGAGTTTGTAGAAAACGGTTTAGCCATTTCCGAGAAAATTGAGTGAAATTATTTGTCAAACGCATTTGCTGATCTCGACGAACTGAGTCGAATGGTATATAGGAGTTATGTTGTTCCAGAATTAATTACTGTAAGTAGTTTAAATCAAAATAATTATGGAATTACTTTCAACTCGAAAATGCTGATATCATCTGGTATACATATATCATATTCGAAAGATTATGTTGCCAAAAACGAACCGTGCTGAAATTGGTCCGAGACAAATTGTCATCAAAAAGGATGCTGTACACAGTCTTTTCGGTACTTAGAAACAATTGTATATAACAGTATAAAAAATCGTGTTTCACGTTGCTCCCAAGCATTGCTTTGTCATACAGCGCTCGAAACTCCTACTGCTGGAATAGGGGAAAAAATCGCTTATACAAAAATGACCATATCTCCGTTGAAAATGGACGGATTTTAACAATCTATGGCTTGTTGGATAGCTATTACCGTATGGAATCTAAGTATTGAAGCATATTCTGTTTTCAAGGTCAAGTGTGACAGATACTGTCAAAAAACTGAAAATTTTGACATAAAACTTCGTATAACTCAAAAAGTAAACATCCGATCTCAAAACCATTCAATAGCGTTCTGGGTGACGGGGAGACCTTGCATTTGCAACTAGTTTGATCAAAATCGTTCCTGCCATATCTGAGATCTCGACCTCTTAGTTGACAACACACATACAGACACACACACATACACACACACGGACATTTGTTCTGTTCGTCGAGCTGAATCGATTGGTATATGACATTCGGCCCTCCGGGCCTCGGAAAATTTTTCTAAAGTTTAAGCGAATTCTATACCTATTTTTTATATATATAAAAAAAGGTAAAACACAGAGAAAACAGATTCGAGAAGACGTTGATGTACCCCCATAGATAACAAAAGAGACCAAAAATCTCAAATCAGCGTCTGTCGGTAAAGCAGAAAGTGAAGATAGACTTGCGATGCGGTGTATGCGTTTACTGTCGGATGCTTTGATGGCCGTGTCAAACGAAGCATGATCGGTTCTAGGCCCATGGAAGAAGCTAGCTACGAGTTTAAGCCCCGTCTCTGCAGTAAAGTTTTCGCGGTTTTCATTACATAATTTCATTCGAATGTTACTTTTTCAATCTGTACTCCTTGTTAGACACTAAAAAAATTTAAAACCATGTCAAGACGGCTCTATTTCTCAACAAGACTGAAACAAATCATCAGATTCGCTCGCTGATACTAACCCTTTCGCTTCCCCTCTCATTTTCTTCTTCTTCTTTATTTCTATTGGAAACTAATCAGATTCGCTTGCAAATACTAACCCGCTCGCACTTCCTTCTTTCCTCCGTCTTCCACCATCTTTTCGATCACTAATTAGATCTACTTGTCGATTCTAACCCCGTCTTTCTCTCCGTCTTCCACCATCTTTTCGATCACTAATTAGATCTACATGCTGATTCTACCCCCGTTGTTCGCCCACGCTTACTTTCCACCCCCTCCACCTACCTTTATCATCAATTTACCTATCCATTTTTCTCTTCTCTCTCCGCCAGTTTAAGCAAGAACACTATTGCTGCCCTGTAGTGCTTGGTGTCATCAATTATATATAGGGTTATAGGTTTAGTTTTAATTATTAGTTTTTATTGCTAGTGTTAAGCCTTATTGTATCTGTTGGATCAGTAACCTGTTGATAAGAAAGATGAGGAGTTTTTATGTCTGCTGGAGAGAGAGATTGCCAAATTTCATCTCCATCGGGCTTTTCCCTGCTCCCAAAAATAAACAAAAAATAAACAAAATCGGATCAGCAAAATTAGCTGTTTTTACTAGTTTAAAATGAACGTGTAAGGCTTCGTGCAGGCATACATTTATCCGTGTTCACAACTGAAGATAATTTTCTGTCGTGACTTACTTTAATATGGAACGCCTTTTCAAAATTCACTCTTCACAAGAATGGGTAGAACTTAATTGCGAATATCTCTTCGTGTACTTTACGCAGCAACGTATTTTTTTCTCCATATTATCCGAAATATGGTTAGCAATTAATGGTAAAATTTTCAACAGTAGCAGATAACCACAAATAACTTAAAATTGTGCTTTCCTAAAATGTTCGGTATGAACGAGTATTAAGGTAAAATTCAGTGGAAAATAAGGCGCGTATAATTTCAATCGCATAAATCGAAAGAATCATCGCACAAAGCGTATCGAGCAAAATACGACACATAGAAATTCGGAATATTTTCAGTGATTGAGGGCAGTGGGCTTGTTTTGTTCGCTAGTAAAACAAACATCAACTATGTAGAGCAATGGATATGTTTTTGCCATTCTAATATATTTTGGTCCGGCGTACATATTTCTGGATGCAATTAGTATGAAGTAAATCGTGTCTCAGAGTTTTAAAGATTATTCCATTCTCTAATATATTAGGTATGAATATGAACTTCATTTTTGTTACAACCGCCTGAGCGCTTTATCAAAATATATGGGGCATTCCACGCAAAATCAGCCACCCAATTTTTTTTCATTTAACTATTTTTTTTCGGTAAATAACTCGAAATATTCGACACGTTTTTTTTTATTTCAATATGGTACGTGGAATTTTCGAGATATGATTTTTTGAAGTTTCGCGTTTTCAAAAAAGAGCCGTTTTTAAACAGCCTATACTGTAAAATCTAATAAAGATACAAAAATTCGTCCAAGACATGAAATGAGCGTCTTTTCGTTAACTTTCAAAAAGGTGATTCCATAACACAGTTTATTTAATGAAAAAAGTTAAAAATTAATAAACAAATAAAAAGTTTCAAACAAATGATTTTTGAATTCTTTTTTATACCACGATTTTAACTGTAATGTTGTTAACAATCAACTTTCAAAGTAAGGATTCGATCAGTGGCGACAAGTTAAGCCCGTATTCGAATGAGTTGTGCTGCGGCTTACTTCGCGCGTGCGGGTCGTGGTTGAAAATTTCACTGCTCCGAGAGTATCAATCTTTCCACTCTAAAACTTTCCCAAGATTGAGATAAACCCCAAAAGCTTTTTTCAACTAAAAAAAGAAAAAAAATTAGGCAGAAGTTTGAAATTTTTTTATTCGTTTATTAATGTTTATCTTTTTTCATTAAATAAACTATAAAGGTTGTTTTATGGAATCGCTTTTATGAAAGCTAACAAAATACGCACATTTCATGTCTTGGACGAATTGAGGCATCTTTATTAGATTTTAAAGTATGGGCTGTTGAAAAAAGGCTCTTTTTTGAAAAAGCGAAACTTCAAAAAATCATATCTCGAAAATTCCACGTACCATATTGAAATTAAAAAATACGTGTCGAATGTTTTGAATTCTTCACCGAAAAAAAGAAGTTAAATGATAAAAAAATGTTGGGTGGCTGATTTTGGGTGGAACGCCCCATATACAATTGGCCAAAATACCTCCGGCACCCTTAAACCATGAGTATTTTTATTGATTACAAGGGAGACACCTTTGTGCATGTTGTCTAAGACGGTCAATTTAGTCATTCAACTTATAACTGCTCTTATAACTAATATTATAATCAATAATATTATTATTTTAATATAAATCGCCTATAGCGAAATTGTTCATTCTTTGTTACAAATCAAAACCTTTGGCATGATGACAATAATATTCAAACAGGGTCTTTTTATAAGGAATTACAACTGGCTTGTAAGATGTTCACTAAAAATAATAGTTTGTGAAGTGCATATGATATCAGTGTATAAGTGAATAATATTCTACTCATGATTTTTTAACTAATTAAAAACACTTTTTGTCCACGCTGTGTGAGTTGACATCAATAATTTATATTTAGGAATTCTTAAAATCTAATGATATGTGGATGTTCTTTATAATCACCATACAATTTGTATTTTCGTGACAGTTCCGCCTTGTAATTGTACAGCTACATTTATGCAAGTCATATTCACGTCATTCAGTTATGTCTCTGACATTATCCACCCACTTTTTTTGCTTCATTCTTTAGAAGTAGAAATATGAGTGCGCGTTTTTTGACTGAAATGAATGCGTTTTAACATAGCCTGCCACAACCAGATACTGCATTTGGTGACACTAGATACAAATTTGGTGTTTAAAAATATGTTTGCAACAGATTAGTAGATTTTTGGTAAAGTGACGGCGGTTGGTGTTGGTCAAGAAATTTTACCATTAAACTTATTAAACTTATCGAGAAATACGACGACTACTAGCGACATTAGTGTCATTGTACGGGAAACTACGACCTATTTTGATATTCTCGCAGGATAATTGATTAAGACTTGGAGGTAGACTGTCGAGAATTGGTTTGAGTAAAATGTTCAGTAAATGAGAATTGGTTTGAGTTAATGTTCTCCAATAAAGCTTGCTTCAGATCGAATTGGAACAAAGACAGTTGCCTGTATTTCAGTTCTTTATTATTGAATTCAAGATCTTTTTTTATACAAATGTAGCGTTTTCTTCATACTTTTAAGAAAAAATACGGATGAAATTATTCGTCACGGTTTCGAAGGAATTTTCGATTTTTTCCTGTAACACGGCTCATTAGGCGGTGCACACCTTCTTCGTCCATCGTTTTAGCTATCTTATTCCACCAGATCGTCATCTGATTGATGTCTTTGACAACCTTCCCCTTTGCCTTGAGTCTCCTCTTCATGATTGCCCAGTAATTCTCAATAGGGTGGAACTGGGGACAGTTGGGTGGGTTAAGGTTTTTCGGAACAAACTGGACCCCTTTCTTTGCATACCATTCTTGAACGACTTTGCTGAATTGACAGTTTGCCAAATCTGGCCAAACCATTACGGGATGGTCGTGGGATCGAATGAACGGTAAAATTCGTTTTTGGAGACACTCTTTTTGGTATAGTTTCGATATCATTGTCTTATTTGTAACGAAAACTTTCGTTTTTTTGCCACAGCTGCAGATGCCCTGCCAAATCATAAATTTTCTTGCAAATTTGTAGGCAAAAACAAATTTAAATTTGGCTGGAACGTTATTTCTTGGCAATTTTAGCTGTTTAGCTAGCCTAGATGCAGACCACAATGAATTTTCCAAATAACTGTGCACATTTTATCCCCTTCTTTCGGCTTCCATGTTCACTGTTTACAAAGAGCAGTCGATTTGCGGAATGTCAAAAAGCATACGTGAAGCAGACAAAATTCCCGACACGTAGGCGCCAAGAACTTCCAAATCCGTCCACCAGGAGCGGCACAATATGAGCAAAAGTTTGTTAGGAACTAAATGAAGCAAACTTTATATATGTTTATATGAACTTTTGTGTTTCGTGAGATTTTCTTTACCAATCAATAATCTTTTTTTTTTACCTTCCAATGAAGAAAATAAAATAATAATATCGTCGAAGATCGCTTCAAGGCACATTACGAACGCTACGAAGCGCAATTAAGTCAACCTGTTTACCATCGCATTCATCATAAAATATTATTGTAACCTAATTTTTGAATGTATGAATAAATAATCTCAGATCCCTCTTAGCCAAATCAAATATTTTTGTAAATAGGATGCAACAAAGAAAACGCGCAATTCCCAAATGAATAGCTTTTATCCATGTTCCACATCATCTGCATAACAGACGGAGAGACGGGCTTCAAAAGCTCTCTTCCGGTCATTGACAGGGTATAGTGTAAGCTCTTGATATCTGTTTATTGTTTTTCGTTTCTTCGTCCAAAACAATCGCACGAAAGACACGCATCGTAAATCGTTCTTGGTGAGCTTCTTGGCACTTCGAAAAATGACGCATTTCGCTCATCGTAAACACTTCGAAGGAGTAACGAAGGAGCGTCTGGAAGTGGAATCGGGGCGGCAAAAAATCAAATCGAATCTCAACGATGTTCGGTACCGTTTATCTAGTAAAACAGATTCTTAGTTTTCGCAAATATTTTGTATCATTTAATTCGTCTAACTCGATCAGCTGTAAAGTATACGATCCCATTTCGGAAGATATACGCATAGCCCACGGACTGACTCATCCGTTGTAAAAGAAGAAATGGTAGACATTTTCGTTTTCATCTACTAGTCAAGTAGAAGGTCGGTTGACACCAGTCGTGTGACTCATAGCAGCTCGTCTGTCTCCAGCAGCTGCGTGTTTTTGCTGTTTGTTGCTTCCAAACGTGTTTACTTTCAGCGCGCGATGCGCTGCCGATGGCTCAATACTGTCGAGTTGGGGTGAAGTTTCGATTTCTTGGAACTGCGAAAACGAATAAGATGGATGAATCATACCGATGGTGCTCCCGATAATGAACCGATCGGATCAGTAGAGCTCGATTTACCTACCTCTAACACTTGAAACTAATCAATTGGAACAATTTTCTGAAAGCGTTGCCCCCTAAGCGTTTGACTTTCTTTTCAATTGAATATTTTAAAGTGCTAAGTAACTAAGCCTGAAAACTAGTCATCAGCCGTCAGCATCCCAGGTTCCAACATGTTGTTAGTCACGTTTTCTCGGAATCTATTAGCCGAGAGTTTCCAGTGTGTCTACATCGAGAAATTGATCTTTCTGCGCCATCGTCCAACAACGAACATGAGTAAACTTTTTTCTCCCTCTGTTCGAATCGTTAAAAGCAATAAAATTGTGCCCTCCCACTAGGTGTCACCCCAAAAAAGGAAAATGCTTGTTGTAATAAATGGCAGTCGCTTTTCCCGGTATCTCCGTAAGCGTGCGAACGAACAACCCTTTTGCTCTTTGGCCAAACATTCTCCGACCGCGCTGCCGGCTGCCGCGGGAACATGAATGAGCCGGACAGATGTGTGAATGAAATAATGAGTAACGCCGCCAGTCAGCTGTTTGATGCCGCTACTGATATTTACTCAATACTCAACGCGCGGGTACTGGCAAACAGTTAGCGGTGTGAATCAGATTGAATTTTCTTAGTAACCCGGCTTATGCGACTAGTGCCTAGTGTTTCCTTCTCGGGAGAAGAAATGCCGTTATCACTGTTAAGGAACAAGTTTTACCCTATTGATCATTGGAACATTTTGTCGTGAGCCCTGAAGTCTAAAAGATCAAAACACAGCTGTTCATGAACTGTCGAGTTGTAGTAGTAGCTCATGATTTTTAGCACGGCCGGAGACTTTTCAATTAACACTTTGCCCGTTAGTCAATTAGATTAGACTCACAACTCGGTACATTCCGACAACCGGCTAACGGTTGAACTTTTCTGCCATTGGTGATATATGGAGTAATAATCTAGTGAGTAGTTTTTTTTTATCTGATATCTCTATCAGTAGGGGACCTTCCGATGCTACGCTGCCGCATTCTAAGTTATCAGATTTACAGTGAACGCAGTTGTTCCAGTTGAAATGCAAGTATTTTAATTGCTTCTATTCAAATAGGTTTTTTTTTGTTCGCAGCGCCGAGTAACGCACTGCACGGTGTTATGCAATTCAACTACTGATATAACACAGGGTGGTAGAATAATATTGGTGAGATTATTATTTATGAATCATAATCGCGAATTAATGTTGATATTATGGAGATTGTTATCAGAAACTAGGTAATCTTCTTATGTCTGTTTTTGTTCTACTTAGAAACTCAACAGGCTATTATTATCTTATCAGTGATTTTATTCCCGGATCGACATATGAAGGAAACAATAAATCAAGGGTTTCCAAAAGACAATCGTGATGAGACTTGATCAAGGATTACACAGATTTTTTGCGAGTAATCGAGTGATCGGTGAATTACATTAGGAATCCAAAAGAAATCATAAGTAATCTGAGTAATCACATTTTTGCTCAGAGTAATCCAAGTAATCTGAAAATATCTCGAAATAATCCAGTAATCATAAAGTAATCATCATATTTTTTCGTTTTGATTCAAAGTATCGTTATTAGAAGCTTATGAGTAGTTTTCTTTTTAAACCATATCTGATAGTTTTACAAGCGTTTTGTACGATAGAGTTGATATCTTCTAATTTGAACCAGTTACATACAATACCGTTTTTGTGACGTCGACGACTTTCCAAATCGTGGCTCGGTAGAAAAAATTAGTAAAAAGGACGAAAAACGAATCGCGTCTCTGTTTTCGCAATCCTGACTTGTAAGCAAAGTCTTGGCATTACATTCCTTTTGTAAAATCTTGCTTTCTGTTTCAACAGACTTCGCAGGCGATTATTAGCGTACAGAATCATTGCATGGCTGGTGTTACAATCCTACTGACACTAAGAATCCTTCCAAGTCAGGGCTCGAACATACGACAACTGGCTTGTAATCCTGCAAGAATAATTTTTTTAATATTACCATTTAATTCTGTTATAAGTATATCACGTTACTATACAAATTCACTATGTATCTCATCTATTCAGCGGAAAGTCTAGAAATTTTCAAACATAATTCCACTTCTTTACTAAACAGAGACCAAGGAAATAGGTCTTCCTGGCTTTTTAAGTTACTACCTACACACAGGGGACAGACAAACATAGAAAACACTTAACCTCTCCCTACCCTAAACAAATCAGATAATTTTTTCGAGGTATTTATACCTGTTGTAGGAATCTACCTATTTCCGTTTCATATAAAAGCAACAACATAGCAGCATTCTTTCAACAATTAAAAAAACACTAATACACTGAAGATGAATATAAATTGTATTCGAAATACGTATATGTGATGTGACGTTCATTATACATGATTTATAGTTTTGTGAGATAAATAGTGAATTTGTATAGTGACGTGATATACTTATAACAGAATTAAATGGTAATATTACAAAATTATCCTTGTACAATCATTCTGTTCAAACACTCAAACGAAAAGTTAATTGTAATCCTGGTTTGTCCTTATGTCAAATGCCCAAAATGGTTGAAATCTATTAGAATTATTGCTCTATTATCAACTGCCGAAACACATTTAATCACAAAAAGAGAGACCGGGATTTTGCAAGAAGATAATGATCCCAAACACCAAACTGTACTGAATGAAAACGGGGAAAATGCATTGTGACACTTGATTGACCTTCGGCATCGCCCGATGCAAAACCCTTTGTGGAAAGTACATCGAAAGCGCGTTACCTCAGAATGTATTGGGAGTACAAATTAATATGATACATTTGGTATATACAAGATTGAAGCTAATTTCGGTTTCTGCGAAAGAAGTAAACCAATGTCAGTAGAATACGGCGGGTGCCGCAAAATATCTCACTTGTGCGTTGGCCGAACGTCTACCAGTATCAGTTCATAGGGCACCAAATTGTCTTTCTTTTAAATCATTTACATGGATTTTAATCGTACAGTCACAGTCACTTCCACTAATTCTGCAAGCTTCTCTTGCATTTGATTCGGATCCAGAATGAGGCCTTCAACGCTGAAATCTCCAATCTTGAAACGTCGGAACCATCCATTCCCTACATGATTTATCAGTTGCAGCATTATCACCATAAACATCCACAAGCATTTGATGCGCTTCAGCTGCACTTTTTTTTTCAAAACAGAAAACCAGAACTTCCCGTAAATGGGAGCGGGTCATTTCGCCGAAAGCCATTTTACCGAAAGTCGTTTCGCCGAGAGAGTCATTTTCGCCGAATCCTGAAATCGTCTTAAAATCGTAATTAGAATTGAATTGATTGATAAAGACAAATGAAAGATGATAGCGTCAACGCCCGTTTTCTTGACCTGCAATTGTACTTCTTGAATGAAATTTGAATCTTGTACTCTTTAATAAAGATTAGGTCATGAACCTCAGAACGGAGTTCCCAAGAAAACTAGTTGACTATCAGTTGTAGAATGCTCATTACTAAACTTTCGAATTGTGGATCGATTTAGGATAATCCTATTTTAATTTACCTACTGGTGTAATTATACCTGTTTTGGTATTATTCATTTTTTCGCAAGGGTGACTCTTCAATCGTTGAATCAATGAGTCTCGAATAAAAACAATATAGTTTATTTGGCCAGAAACTAGTATAACCTGTTCAATTTGTGAACAGATTTGAGTCGAAATCAGAGGATTTTTTTCTGTTTTTGCAGTTTCGCTCTAATTGCCGATATGAAGTTTCAATTAAGCCTAACTCTGTAGATCCTGAACCGGAGGTCGAGTTCCGACAAAATTCAATAGCAGATTAAGGGACTATGAGACCTTTAATTTGGGGAAAGTTTATGGGAAGTCAGTTGTTTCTAAGAATATGAAGTGAGTTTTTTAACTTGACATTTGAAAGCTTACAGTGAGATCAGTGCATTGCGAAGTGTTGAAAATCAGAAATGTTGTAAATGTTCTAGAAAAAAGTTAGTTTGTGAAAAACTACGAAATATGTGGTTATCCACAATTCCTCTGCATCGCCAAGCATGGAAATCCGATACATGCCATTTCAATTAAATTTCTATCCATTGAAATCCTATCATTGTTTCATTCAAAATTACACACCGGTAGCAAACATTCCTATATGCATCTGGGTCTGCAACTCGGTTGGAACCACGTGCACATGTGGGCTCGATGACAATGAACTCGGTTGTTGTAAATGTGAAATATATGAAAGTAACTCAAGCTATGGCTGAGAAAAGTGTGTTCAATTTTAAAGTTTTGACCACTGTTTCCGATGCCTCCGGAATCGAAAGCCGGACAACACTTCAGGAACTTTGTATGGGACCAGAAGACATTTCATTTGAATCTAAGTTTATTGAGAATCGACCATCCCGGAATAATTTTAATTTTGTTCCTTTTTCTATCAGCATGGTTTTTATTTCACCGTCAACATTTCAGTAGCCACTGAAACCATAAATAAATGTATTCAATTTTTCAATCACTCAATAATTACAAGAAAATCATATAAATGCAGAGCGGAATAATGTTTTCTACTTGGAATGTTTAGCACAGGACACGCACTTCTTAAGTAACACGTGGATCAATATGTCCTGGGACTAAATACAAAAACTTTTTTTGATAAAACACAACTTTTTTCACCAAAATAGTTTCATCCAAGAACAACATAATCAGTGCAACGCTTCCATGACGTTTCAATATTATTTTGTGAAGCGTTTCAAGAGCTACCAATGCATCCCAAAAAAGTCACTGTTTGGTGTAGATTATGGGCGGTGCTATTGTCGGGCCGTACTTCTTCAATGGTGGCAATGAGTGAAACGTTACTTTGAATGACGAGCGCTACCGTGTGATGATTGGCGATATTTTTTGCCGAAGGGAAAGAACTGGACATGTCTGATATGTGGTTTCACCAAGATGGTGCCACATCCCACACGGCATGCGAAACAATGACCACATTGAGAACCGCCTTCGGTGAACAGTTTACCTCACGTTTCGGATCCGTCGGAGGGTCGCCTAGATCGTGTGATTTAACGCCTTTGAACTATTTCTTGTGGGACTATGTCAAGGCTCATGGATAAACCAACAACGATTGATGCACTGGAAGCCAACATTGACGAATTTATTCGTGAAATACCGACCGATATGTTGGAGAGAGTGTGCCAAAATTGGACCTTGCGCATGGGCCATCTAAAGCGGAGTCATGGGTAACATTTGCATGAAATTATCTTCAAACATTAAGTTATATTGAACATTCTTTCGATTCCAATAAAGATTTCATCAATTTTTTCAAACATTTTTCTTTAACCAAATCCAAAATCACTCTTTAGAACGATTTATCCTTTGTCTCAAAATAAACGTTTAGTCCAACGATTACTTTCATCATCATCTATGAAGCATTTTTTGAGACCGCAAACAGGTAGTAGTCACTGAGGGCCTTATCTGGTCAATATCATGGCAGCAATTCGAAACCCAATTCATGCCATTTTACCGTGGATGTCGTTGTTGTTTTTGGTCCACTGTGAGCAAACTCGGCACTAACTTCTACAACAGATTCCTCATACATATACATAAGTTGATGGAAAATACTTTACCCATTGCCATTTGATATCTTTAAGCTGTCAGCTATCTCACGCAGTTTTACGGTTACGGTTTTCAAAAACGACTCGGTGAACTTTTTCTACGGCTTTCGGTGTAATTATCCTATTTGGCCGACCGGAGCGTTTAGCATCTTCAGTGCCAGTACGTGCACGTTTAAACTCAGTATATCACTGATAAATGGTTGTTTATGATGAAACAGAGTCCCCATAGATGAGCTTGCATTGTGTCCGCATACGAAACTGTTTCGAATCTATCGTTTTGAAAATATAAAGAATAGCATCACTTAAATCACTTTGACTCGTGAACCAAACATCCGAATGTCACGAAATCTAGGCAGGTATCTTTTGAAGGCGATTTCTTCGGTGCAGTGCTTCCAGAATAATTGATAGCAAAGAATGCGTAAGCAGAGTTGCCATTTTAAAATCTGTGTATCATCTGGGTTGCACATTTTCGATCATAATGTGTGAAAATCTGTGAAAAACATTTTGAAATCTTCCATTTTTATGAAATATTTATAAAAATCTGTAGAAATTTGTGAATTTTGATCAAATCTGTCGGATGCTGACATAGAATCTGTATGAAAAAATAGGCAAAAGAATCTATGGTTTTACAGAAAAAATCTGTGAATATGGTAACCCTGCGCGTATGGGAAGATGTTGGTATTATCAAGCCATGTGTACATGTGCCCACAGATTATACTTTGATAGCAGACAGAAAACGTCAGTAAAAAGGGGGTTCCCTAATAAAAAGTAGAATCAAAACAGGTTCCTAATTACTATATTGTGGAATTGAAGTGCAGATGTTACCCTGCTTCTAAGCTATTCAATTGTATCGTATTGCTTGCGTACTGCACATTCTTTATGGCAAAAAAATGCCAATTTGCATTATCATTTCATAATTTTGATCCTAGCCTGATTTTTCAAAAGAGTCTAGGCGAAAATATCTTGAAAATGTTTAAAAGCATATTTATCAAAAACGATTGATCCAATTGATTTGGTGTCTTCGGAAAAGTTTTTGGTAATCATTACAGTTACATGGAGGTGTACACTGTGAAAAAAACGTGATTAATCCACCTAGCAGTGAGATGATACCTTTTTTTATCAAAATGCGCGTGTTTTTTTTGGATGAATATTCTTCGGTGTTTAAGTTTTCATTACATTATTTTAATGATCGTCGTTTTAAGCGACAATTTGAGATTGTAATCACTCATTACTCTGTAATGTCGAAACTGCAAATACAATCGAATTTAAATCTAGAAGTGTGATAATCGATTAAACATGCCATGATATGTAAGTTCCATTTTAGAGTTTACGGTAATTTAAGGTACTTCCAGACCCGGTATTCAGGAACCAGCATAACCCAAACCGATTCGTATGGCCATATGACGAATAAATTACAGTTTTGAGTACAACTTTGAAGCTTAATTGGATAAAATTAATTAATTTTTGTATGTATGTATAAAACTAATTAATTTTGTATATAAGTTTAATTCAATTTGAATTTTTGTTTCTGAAATTTGATTAGGCTTTTTTGAGAAAACGATTGAGCTTTGGGAAACGATTTTATACTGGAACCGGAATTCTAAAATCGGTATGGCCGAAGTCAGATAAATTCACCAGAATAGCTGTATAGTTTACATTTGTTTCAAAATATTTGAAAATCAGTGAAGACATCTTTAAGAAATCATAGCACGAATTAAATTTTTAGGTGCCTTCTGAATCTAAAACTGAATACCACTAAAACTGAAAAAAGTTAATTTTTTTATCGGCTATCCAAATCTGCTAACCCGATAAACCTGATTAATTTATGTGGAATAGACCTTTTTATACTAATCACCCTGTATCCCCGAAACCGGAAGTTGGATCTGACTGAAGAGCAAGATGTTTCAAAGAATCTTGAAACTTTTCATTTACATCTTAGATGATTCTTAGATTTCATTTGAATCTTGAATCGGTTCAGCCATCTACGAGAAGAATGAGTTACACAATTTTGATTTCGTTTCATATATCATCCTGTAGTTCCGGAACCAGAGGTCGGAACCAAACATAATTCAGGAACTTTGTTTGGGAGCATACGAATTTTCGTATGAATCTGAATTTGTAGAAAAGAAATTTTCAGAGAAAATTGAGTGAAATTATTTGTCACACACGCATTTGCTGATCTCGACGAGCTGATTCGAATGGTATATGGATGTTATGTTCTTCCAGCATTTATTGCTGTAAGTAGTTTAAAACAATATAATTAAAAAAAAATCTGCCATCTGGTTTATATATGTCATATTCGAACGATTATGTTGCCAAAAACGAGCCGTGCTAAAATCGGTCCGAGGCAAATTGTCATGAAAAAGGATGCTGTACACAGTCTTTTTGGTACTTAGAAACAATTGTATGTAACAGAATAGAAAATCATGTTTTCCGTTGCTCCCAAGCATTTCTTTGCCGAACAGCGCTCAAAACTCCTACTGCTGGAATAGGGGGAAAAGTCGTTTAAACAAAAATTTCGATATCTCCGTTAAAAATGGACGGATTTTAACAATCTATGGCTTGTTGAATAGGTATTATCGTGCGGAATCTAAGTCTGAAAACATATTCTGTTTTCTAGGTCAATTGTGACAGATACTGTCAAAAAACTAAAAATTTTGACATAAAACTTCGTATAACTCAAAAAGTAAACATCCTATCTCAAAACCATTCAATAGTGTTTTGGGTGACGGGGAGACCTTTCATTTGCGACTAGTTTGATCAAAATCGGTCCACCCATCTCTGAGATCTCGACCTCTTAGTTGACAACACACATACAGACACACACACATACACACACACACACACACACACAGACATTTGCTCAGTTCGTCGAGCTGAATCGATTGGTATATGTCATTCGGCCCTCCGGGCCTCGGAAAAATTTTCGAAAGTTTGAGCGAATTCTATACCTATTTTTTATATATATAAAAAAAGGTAAAAAACAGTTGTGATTCTATTTTTTTCGAAAAAGAGACTAAAATCCATTTTTTTAAATAAAAATGAAACTTAAGTAACGTGTTTCTGATCACTATTCCCGATGCTTTTGAAACCGGGAAGTTCTCGGCGGAAACTAGGAATCAGTACAGCAGAAATTGGTTCGTTCTATAGTCGCTTATTGGACCGTAAGACCATTCATTTTAACCTAAGCTTGCGAACATCGGTTTAGGCGTCTTTGAGAAAAGGAAGTCATTTTCGTTTTTAGAATTTCCGACCACTTCTTCCGATATAGTTAAAATCTGTTAGCTCGGACAACATGGTTTTGTATTAATTTCCATTAAAGATAACGCATCATCCTTCCTCATTTTAAAACAAATAAGGACCGATGATTCCACCAGCCCATAGACCGCATCGAACAGTACATTTATCGTTTAGCGTTGTAATGTTGATAACCTATTCATGATAATTTGCCCAACAATACTGAGTAGAGACATCACTTTGCACTGTCAGAACATGTTTTAGGCAATACAGTAATCGCTATTGATAAAACAAACCTCCTAACCGTTTTTAGTTTAGAAGAAAAATTTTTTTGTGTTTTGCAACGTCGCACTAAATGATGGTTGAGGATTTTAACCACTCTTCACCCTGTAATTCCGTAACCATAAATCAGATCCGGATGGAATTCAACAACAATTTATGAGACCGTAGGCCTTTTTATTTTTGCTTAATTTTGTAAAAATCGCCTATCCCCGAGAAAATCAAACGAATTTTGTTTGAATTTTTTAACTACTTTTTTCCGAAACTTCCGGAACCGGGAACTTAGAACTGGTACTATATGAAATCAAATTCTTTGGCCATCAACTATTAAAACAACCATAATAAAAAATTATATGGCTAGCTCGAAATATTCGTTTTGAATAAGTGTTTGAAAAAGTGATTTTTGCAATTCCAGAACCGGAAGTCATATCAAAATGAATTTCAGTAGAATTCTATGGCATTGTAAGGCCTTGTTAAGTACGAGCATCAATCTACCAACGGCTTCCATCTGTTGGTATAAGAGCGACATTTGTCCTATTACTACTAAGATCTGTTCCGGGAAGTTTTAATTACTGGAGTATCGTTGAGCAACTCCCGCAATAAACTCGTCGCGGACACACGATCTTCGACTGTTTCTGTGTTGTTGTTGTACTGCTACTACTGCCGCTGCAATCACACGCTGTCAGGAACAAATAATTGATCTTCGTCCGCATTCCACTCACGTTTTGGTAGTAAGTCCAGATGTTGTCGAGTAGCAGTTCCCCCCCTAGTGCTGTAATTTACACATGATCGGTGAACGAGTATTCCTGGATGAATGCAAATACTCGCTTCTGATAAAGAGTGGATCGAGAGTTTCCATTACCCATATTAAGCAGCGCAGTGTAGTCAGATTTTCTGTGGAATTGCCAGAGACTGCATCGCCGCACGCCTTACTTGACTCACCGTCATTGCTGTATAAACTAGACGTGATATCCAATGATCAATAATCCTAGGAAATTTTTAGTTAAATTTGCAGGAAACTAACGTGAATACGTGATTAGAAACGATTTCCAGAATTATAATGCTTTTTGACTTGAGTAGTCCGATGCCCAGGAGGCACTTAATGGTGAAAACAACATTGTCGAAAATTACTTTGGTCTAGAACGACCTCAAATTTGGCAATAAATGATGAATGGATTCGGATTTCAAATGTAAACATTACTAATTAGTTAAAAATACAATCAAACTACACCCGGGTATTCTTTGAAATCATTCAAGGACTTTGGTACCTCGTGGTTAACCAAGCTTTGCAAAGTGCACAAAACAAAGAAAGAAATTATGAATTTTACAGGTGACATAATTCTACAAACGATACAATTCATAACTACTTAATTTGTCCAATGATGCAATATTCTATTCGTACAGAATTTTACAGGCTCCGAGTGTAAATTGCACTCGGCTACTAAGTGCCGCTGTTTACATTTATATGTATCAAATATTCATTAAGCAAATATGTGCTGCTGTGGCTCAGTCGATTAACTGAAGTGCTTTGTGATCTAATGTTTCGCGGTTCAAGTCGCGCTGTTGCTATCGATCTTTTGTTTTTTATTTCATTCGATTTCATTCCATGTAATTTTTAAACCACATAATTTTACATGTTCTTGTATATAAATTTGAGTGAAATATGACGCTCCATTTATGTTCATTTTATAGGATATACAATCACAAGAATTTGTCGTACTGTGTAACTTATTTCATATTATTTTAAAGGGTGTTTTTCTAAGAACTTGCTGATTTGAAATTTAAATAAAACACTTGCCAAATTATGAAACGGCTAATTTTTTGATGGTAGATAATTTCTTGGCGTTTAACACTTACATATGATTTCAGGCATATGACCACCACGATTATTTTTCACAAAGGTTAATCTGTAGGTCCTATTTTCGACCGCTTTTTCAAGCATTTGAGGGAGTATTTCAGCAATCACACCTTGAATATTGATTTCCAAAGCATCAATCGTTACTGGTTTATCCACATAAACCAATGACTTCACGTATCCTCACAAAAATAAAATAATCGAGTAGCGTCAAATCATACAAACGCGGAGGCCAATTCACCGGTACATTTCTCGAAATAAATTCAATAAGTCGATTGTTTCGGCCGCAGTATGACAAGTGGTATTATCCTGTTGAAACCACATTTCTTCTACATCCATATCTTAAATATTTGGCAACAAAAATTCATTGATCATGGTTCTGTATTGATTTCCAATTCATGATAACGCGTCGTCCTCATTTTTAAAAGAAATAAAGACCGCACTGAGACGTCACTTTACAACTTTACTTTCAGACAATAGAGTCCCTATTGAAAAAACAAACCTCCTAAAAAACACCCTGTACATATTGTCATGTCGCATGCCGTCAAATTGTTTCATCACGAAAGACATTACAATTCGTTATTCTGTAAAAACGACTATCTTTACACCTGCTTAACGGATTATGTTGATTCACGAGGTGGTATCAGCAGTTTTACTTAATCTGCTAATTCACTGATTAGTCGAAGGCGAAACGTAAGAAGTATACGAGTCTTTGAAGTCTCTTGTTACTCTACAAATGATTCAATCAAATTTCGTGGTCACCAGACAGCTTCAAATTTAAGGAATACTTACATACAAAGGAGCCAATCATAACCGAAAGACTACCGGTTTATAGCAAATCACCAGAAATGGACTCATTTGTTTTACGTTGAAACGCAATGTCGATTTAGGATGAAGCCAGAGTGGGCGCGACACGCAACGAGATGCGTAACGCGAAAGATTTCCAATGAGAAATAGTAGACATAGTCAAAGTTATTTGTACAGTAGTAACAAAACAATATTAATCATTTATGTTCATATTTATTGAAAAGAAAATTCTGCTCAAAGTCAAACGAAATCATTTTGATTGGACCCACTCTTAGGTTGATGTCAGAGTGAGCGTGGAACGCATTGATCAAAGCAAACCTGTTAGAGTGAATGCGTTGCGAAAACAGTACATCGCACAGTGGTTCGAATCAATAACAACGTGGACATATATCAGTAGCTGCCAAAGCGATATATACCGGGTAATTTGATTTTATTCCTAATTGTTCATGGCCTACTTTGACAAAAAATATAACCATAACTTTTTTTTCTGAAGAGATAGGAAATTTTTTTCTTCTACAAAGTTTTAGAACTTTTAAAAATAATTTACTTTGGGAAATACACTGAAGTCTTTTTTATGCGAGTTTACGTACCGCATAAAAACTCTGAAAATTCGCATAAAAAAACCGCATAACTCTGAAACTTCGCATAAAAAACCACATAACTCTGAAACTTCGTAATAAAACCGCAGCAGGGAAACCGCATAACTCTGAAAATTCGCATAAAAAAACCGCATAACTCTGAGACTTCGCATAAACAAAAACCGCATAATTCTGAAAATTCGCATAAAAAAGTCGCATGAAAAAGACCTCAGTGTATACCAAAAGTCTAGGTCGCACCGTTTCGGATATACAAAGCGTTTTTATGGCAACCCTCCCTAAAATCAGTTTTTGATTCATAACTTGTTTCAAGTTATGTTTTTATACATACTTTGTTTGGAATAATTGTAGCAAATATAAAATCCCATAATTTTGTAGAAGGTAATGCATAGATCTATTTTTTTCTGGAAAAGTTATACATCAATTTACCTATTTTTACCTAGGAAACCTTGTACTAAAGCCAAATATGCAAATGCACTTTCTTCAAACGGATGCACCTCGGAAACTGTTAATGGTACAAAAAAATGCTGCAAAAAAGTTTTTAGAAAATCATTAACCCTTTATTTTAATTAGAAAATCTATCGAAAAAATTAATTCCAAAATTTCAAATCTTTATGTTTTCAATATTTTTATTTCGAACTGTTATTAAAACCAACATTTGATGTAAATTTGATCAGTGTTTTTGGCATAAAGAAGTTGCAGCTAATTTCATTCAAATGTATTTACAAAATATTCAAATTTTGATAGAAAATAATCAAGAGTAATAAAACTAGATATAATTACGTTCGTCCTAGAATATGACATTTGTGAGTTTTGACCGTTTTGACAAATGATTACTATATTAAATAGATTTTTTTATCAACATATTTAGTCAGGCCCGTACCCAGGATTTCGTTTCGAGAGGGGCCAAAGGATAAAAAAATAATGTTTTGAAGATTACTCATGTACCCAATGTTCGGTGTGCCTTTTACGGGTATTTTTAACAGACATTTTAAACTTTTCCACTGGAACTGTTATAGTTTCTTTGCGTTTACTGTCTTACTATTTCTGTAGCACATGTCTGAGATCTTCTAAATAATTATATATCTGCTTTTGATTTCGAAATGCTTTAGGAATCTATTTCACTTTCACACAGAATCCTCGCTTACCTCAGAACATTTTTCATACTGCTGCTTAGTTTACCTAACCCCTAAGTATTAAAGAACATCGCCTGCGATTTGAACCGGTGAATTAGTTTTGTAGACAGTAGTGCGTCCAAAGTGAGAAAAATCATCAGTCAGGGCACAATTCTTGTCTACCACATAAAACCTTCCTTCCCTTCACTCATTGCAATAGGACAATAAATAGATACTTTTGCAAATGAAAATCGTATTATCTTTACAGCTAACTGGAATTTCGATTATTGTGGACATATTTTTCTATACGCACAGATTGGCAAATGACTGCCAAATCCAAATTCTATCAGAAAAAGCTACAAAAGTTGTATACGTATAGGCATAAAAATTCAAACGTTTCAATATCTTCGGGTTTTTTTTCGGTATTTAACTAACTCGGGTTGGCAGTTCCCGAGGCGCTGGTTTTTCAAGCCAGTTGTCGTATATTCGAGCAACGACCTGAAAAGATTCTTAGTGTCGATAGGAAGGATTGTTAGTGTCAATCGATTGCAAAGTCCGTTAAATCTCAGAAGATCAAATTCCACAAAAATAATGTAATACCAAGGCTTTGCTTATGTATTTATTCATGAAATTAAAAGAGCTTAGGTGTTTGATGAACGTTTTTGTCAAGGTGTAATTATTTTCAATTGATTGTTATTCACTAAATATTTTGATTTGATAGTATTCATATAAGAGATCAAAAAATAATGTCCTTGCTCGACACTTCAACAACAAACCCATATCGAATAGTAAATTTTCCGAATCAAAAAACCAACAAAAAATAATCGTTAGGACATCCGGACGGGAAATTTGTCGCAGTGGGGATATCCCCGCAGTTAATCATTCTAGTTCCACAAATTAGTTCCCTTCGCTGTTATCTACGTTGAACCTAACCTTGAAAATAAAAAAAATAGTTTCGAAACGATTACTGCGCGCCACCGTTATCGTTGAAATTGACAAAAACTATAGTACGTACCACCAATAATGCACCGGTGCGCAGACCGACGAAGACCCGTTTTGGACGATGACTTGTTGGGTGTGATTGGAAAGACCCCCGGTAAATCAGGTGACAGACCGTTCAAACCGTTCGGGTGTGACTAGGCGCTATCGGTTGGTTATCAGCGTTGCTTTGCTCTTTCGTACCGTGCGCGCGATCATCGAGCCAACTTTTCCCCCGCAATACCATCGAACGGTCATTTTCGATTGATTGTAAACATTGGTATGAGCCGGAAGGTAAACGTTACGAAATTGGTGCGATATCGAAAAGTGATTGAATTCAGTGTGCGCTCTTGGAATGTGGACATTCTGGGAGAGTGTGGAGAAATGGTAGTGATAATGAACGATTGAATGAACCAGGTTAATGTCAAATAAATGATAATGAAATTGATTGCAGCAGGTGCTAATGAGATTCTGTGTAGTTACGTGCGTGCAGATAAACTATTCTCGTTACGAACAGATAGGATGGAATGTTTTGAAACGAGTGAAACATTACAGTTTCATGCCTTTTGAATGCCATTAGAGATATGAATAGAAACACATAGAAAATTACTTGCTCTCGCTTGGAAATAATAATTAAATGAGTTTGTCAAATATGATAGAACATCAACTTACTGAAACTATTTAGGCAGCATCTTATAGTCAAATACTTGAAGTTCTACTGTCGAGGAAACAATATTTTAAGTTTGTGTTACTGATATCACTGTACTACTCACAACATGGCTGTTTCAATCCTAAATTATCCGCACTAGATTTATCTTTAATAATTTTGAACGCCTATGACCCAGAGATATGCTGAAAGATTTACATTTTTTCACAATCGAAGGATTTGAAGATAAAGTGCGGAAAAATGTGACGTAACAAGGTTCATTTAAGTAAGCGAGAAACCGCATCTAAACTTTTACCTTCTACTAGAGGAGCCGAACTTAGCGATACAAATCATCCGAGTCTCTGATATGTCAGTAATTTTCTAAATAATTACTGACTGCACGGATGTCATAAACAAAAAATAAAAAAAGTTTCCTCGCTAAATTGTTAATCGAAAATTATTCCTGTGATTATCACGCTACGAACATTCATCAATATCACCAAACTAGCGAGTAGTGGCTAACTACAAGTCGCGAGGGCAGCTTTTGTAAGTTCGCATAATCTATTTAAAGTAGTAATCTTAGTTTGAGTGAGATCTACAATCGCTGATCGATGCACTGACTCAAAAGATGACATGGCTATCGCTTAATTTTTGTATAACAAAGCCTTTTAACTTATTCACAATATTTTTTAAAGAATTAGCCGCATCCAAGTAATCAGTAAAATAATGAAAAAAGATACATTAACAGCATAAGACGAATGACAATTCTGCTGTCCGAAAACATAAATTCAAAAAAATCATTTCGGGCGAGACGAAGTTCGACGGGTCAGCTAGTTAATCAATATATTAGCCACGAAAGTTTATTACTAAATAGCAACCGACTATTAAACGTTTTATACGTATATTATGCTTGTTCAATCGTTGCGAAACTTTCCATCGAAAAGCTGCCTACTGATATTTGCAGCAGACGAAAACTTCCACACTTGCATAGCAGAACGATCTTTCATTTTTTTAAACTTATAGATATTAATAAAACAATTTTCATTTAAATGAATGAAATAGTGCAAGAATCGATTGTATCAGATTCACTCAACTCAAAATCTGAATCAGTTCAGAGACTATGAAATTTTTATCTAACCTGCTCCAGATGACTGCCGATTGTAAGTCAATGTACTTGAATATGTCGAGCTATAATGAGATACATCGACAGCAAAGTTAGCAAGAATGTATGCTCTAGGCATTTCACGTGGATTATCTATATGCACTGCTTTTTGTCTTTTTATAAAGAAATATTATGACTGTGTGACTGTGAAACCGACTTTTCAAATTCGGTTCGGAAGAATAACTGGCATACATCTTTCGATGTTAAGTCCATCAAGAAATGTCTACAAGGGTGTCTATCAGATTTTTTTTTTGTTTCAATTATAGAGGCTTTAACATCTTAGGTCATTCGCCTCTTCGGACCAGAAAATCTTTCTGACCCTATGTGCGGGGTTGGGAATCGAACCCAGGCGGGCTGCGTGAAAGGCATCGACTATCCCATCACGCTATACCCTTCCCCCTGTGTCTATCAGATGTAATAGATAATAATGCGGGATTTTTGTAATAGAAATACCTATTGATTGTAAGTACTAGGTTTAAGAGACCCGGCGACGACCAAAATGTTAAGGCAGGGTATAAATAAAAAAACATTTATTATACACCCAAACCTCCATTTACGTAATAATCGGGACTTCGTAAATCGAATTATGACGCAAAAAAAAGTTTACGTTATTTTGAATTTTCAACGTAAAAAAAGTTTTCCCTATGCATGTAATGTAATGGATAACTATGGAACAAAAATTACTAGTATTTGTATGAAAAGGATTTTCTAAGTCGCATCAATTTCCAAGATGGCGAATGCCGGCTCATAGATATTCGTCACAAATCATCCGAATATGTGTATTTTCGGAACGGTTTTGATGAGTACATGTTGGAAAACGATGTTTGAGGTGGTTTTGAATTTCAAGATGGCGACTTCCGGTTTATTGATATTCATTGAAAACCCTTACAGTATGTGTTGATATTACTCGAACTGCTCGAATACCTTCACAATATACATATTTTCGGAACGTAAGTAGTCATTTACATTTTTGAAATAGTAGTATAATATCTGCGGCAGATCTAAATTATAGCAGAAATCAGTAAAAAATACTAAAATACCAGTCAAACCAGATTATCAAGACTGTTGAAACTGCTGAACAAGTGCCCCAAATAAAACGAAATTCTTCACATAATGAACTAAAACATGTAAGGAACTAAAGAATTCAGAACCACCTCAAACATCGTTTTCGACATCCACTCATCAAATCAGTTATTGATGGGGTTTTGAGGAATATTGTAAGGAGTTTTGAGGAATATCAATAAACCGGAAGTTGTCATCTTGGATTTCAGAACCATTTCAAACATCGTTTTTCGACATTTACTCATCAAATCCGTTACGAACATACCCATATTGTAAGGGGGTTTGAGGAACATCAATAAACCGGAAACCGCCATCTTGGATTTTAAAACCAACTCAAACATCGTTTTCCAACATATACTCATCAAACCCGTTCTGAAAATACCCATATTATAGTAGTATCCATGGAATGTAAATGATCCGGAAATGATTTTCCTTGTATGAAAAAACCTCTTTACGAAGTAGGTTCGTAAAAAAATATTACGTTATTTAGGATTTTGTTCATAAAAAACAGTTATTCAAAAAGAGGCAACGTAAAAAAATTTACGCAAACAGAGTTTTGGGTGTAATAATAGTTTTAAGTTACCTTATTCAAAGTAGTTGCCATCGAAAGTTAAGCTTTTTTTCATCTTTTTACTAAGTCTCGAATACAACATCGAAATAACAGTTTATCATTTGAAGCGAGGTCCTGAGCCATTTTTCTACATCTTCATAACTAGTGCAGTACTGTTCAGCAAGTGCATGAAACATCGGAAAAAATAGTCAGAAGGAGCCAAATCTGGGGATTATGGCAGTAAAGCAAAAGTTCTCATTTGCGTTTAAAAAATTTCGATCACTTTCGTCGCTCCTTAAGTTTCTGAGTTTCTGAGGAATTCTCAAAACAAATCTAATTCTCATCTTCCCTTACGATACGTACCACAAAAACATAACTCCAAAAAATATAAGCGCATGCCCCCCTTTGAGCAATCATATCCAAAAAATGACTGGATAGATTAACACTGTATCAGTCTCCAGTAGAGAATTATTACTAAATCAAGATTAGGCAATCGATAGTATTTTCAATCCAGTGAAGTGAAAACTCTCGAAACATTATTTTTTCAGCAAGCCCTTATTTCCATCCATTTTTTTTTTTGAAAATAAGAACTCTTATTGCTACTCATCAAAAAGAGAGGAACAATGATTCACTATTCACGCCCTCGTCAATTTAATCAAGCTTAGGCTCGTTTAAAAAATACTATTGAGTAATTGATCAAGTTCGAAAATCAAATGACTGTGACTTCTGGTTCCGAAGATATGATGGTATAAGTGGCGTAACTGACAAAACACATTGTTTTTATTCTGCCGCTCTATTATATACAAGGGTGCCAATATTTTGCGATCACCTCTTATTTCGGGAAGCGCTAGTGTTCAAAAGTTTAAGCACCTCGAAAAATGTCCCTGTGCGAAAATTGAGCTAAATCGGATATAGGTAATGGTGGCTACCTGGCGGAATTAGAGTAGGAGGGGGAGGGGGTTCACAAAAATTTCTAAAATCGAAAATTTTCTTTTTGTTGCCGAATGTCTTGGAATCACAAGAAAAATCAAGATTTAGTTTCAAATTGAATTTAGTGTCATATCGAAACTCCCACAAAGTCGATGTCCTGATTTTTTTTTTAGAGATGACACTAAATGTCAACGTTTCATGCAACTCTAAAACTTTTGGCATCAAAACAAATTTTCAATTTCGAAAATTTCATGTTAAACGCTGCAAATAGCATTAACTTTACGTCTGCCTAGCGGTTTATGTTGAGCCGCCAGGTCGCGCTAGCAGTTTAACATAAACTGCTACGCACTAATGAGTCAAAGGCGAAACGTAAAATCGATTTAATAGACAACAGTTTCAACTCTATTCAAAATTTAGGTGGATCACAAAAAATTCATGAAAAATATATAACGTTTCGATGAAAAATATATAACGTTTCGATTCTTTAAAGATTTCTTAGTTCTATTCGATCATTAAAAATACTCAGGAAAAAAAACCTTGAAAAAATTGATTTTCTGAAATTTATAGCAAAATAAATTTTTCCATCAAATTTTCAACAAAATCATGCAAATCTTTAACAAACAAACTTATTTGAATGAAACTTTCACAGATCGTAGATAAAAAATACAAAGAATTTTTCTATTCATTTCTGGAAACAATTGATTTTTTCTCAATGCTCTGTACTTTTAAAATATGGGGAACAATATTCCACAATGCAAAAACAAATCCTAGAATCTGAACCCGTTCAAAAATTTGTGGGCCAAGCAATTAATTCAAAACCTATGGAAATTCCAAGAGCGTTGACAAATGCGCGTTTTGCCACATCCGGCGCACATGAAAACACGGTGCCGAGAGTCGTACTATTATTCGTCATGGGTTTTGAAACAATTATTGGTCCATAAATTTTTCGACGGATTTAGATTCTACGGTATTTTATTGTACTATGGTATATTTTCCCCGATTCTTTTAAAGTCCAGTACATTAAAAACATCAATTGCTTTTAAAAATTGCATAGAAAATATTAGAATTTTTTTTTTGGTTTCTTAAACAATAAGTTTAAGTTTATTGTATTATCTACGCTCAGCGACAGTTTCATTCAAATATGTTGATTTGTTAAAGAATGGCATAAGTTTGTTCAAAATTTGACGAAAAATTTCATTATTAAATTTTTGTTTCTTTCAGAAAGTCATCAAATAGAACCAAATAATCAACTCTAGAGCGAAAAATGAAAATGATAATTATGCCTAGCATTTTTTTGGGAATTTTCCTATCGTAAACCCAATAAACAATTTACCAGAAACAGTAGAATTTTACCCGGTTCGGACTGGTTCGGGAGTAACGGGGTCAAATGTGAAGAAATATGAAGAAAAAGCGTACTCGATTTTCTCAGAGGCCGCTCAAGTTTCATTCAAATATGTTGATTTGTTAAAGAATGGTATGAGTTTGCTCAAAATTTAAAGAAAAATTTCATTATTAAATTTTTGTTTCTTTTAGAAAGTCATCAAATAGAACCAAATTATGAACTCTAGAGTGAAAAATGAAAATGATAGTTTTGCTTAGCAATTTTTTTGGGAATTTTCCTATCGTAAACCCAGGAAACAATTTACCAGAAACAGTAGAATTTTACCCGGATCGGATTTGTTCGGGAGTAACGGGGTCAAATGTGAAAAAATATGAAGAACAGGCGCACTCGATTTTCTCAGAGGCCGCTAAACCGATTTTCTTCAACTAAAATTCAAATTAAAGGCCCTATAGTCCCATGGGTTGCTATTTAATTTTATCTGGATCCGACTTGCGGTTTGGGAGTTACAGGGTGAAATGTGCAAAATGAACTAAAAACGTGCAATCGATTTTCTCTGAACCTGCTCATCTAATATTCACAAGCGTAGGTTCAAATGAAAGGTCTTACAACCACATATCACACTACCGAATTTGATTTAGATAGGACCTCGGGTTCCGGAATTACAGACTGATAAATATAATTTGTTTTCTGGGGCGAATTCTGCCTTTCTCAAATAGGTGCAATCACTGTGAAAATCGATTTTTAAACCGAGGCCCGGAGTTTTATATACCATTTGACTCAGTTCGTCGACTATGTTAAATGTCTGTATTTATGTGAGTGTGTGCATGTAACATGCGTATGTAACGCATTTTTGATGCCAAAGGCTTAGAATTGCATGAAACGTTGAGATTTAGTGTCATCCCTAAACAAATTTTTTTGAAAATATCGACTTTTTGGGACAAAAGTCCCAGAAAGTAGATTTTTTCAAAAAATTTTTTTTTTGAGATGACACTAAATCTCGACGTTTCATGCAGTTCTAAGAGTTTCGGCATTCAAAAATATTTTCGATTTTGGAAATTTCATGTACTCCCCCCTATGGTGTTTTTTCAAGATCTAAAATTTTCGAACCTTAACCGCCGGGCAGCACCCCTTACGCATGTCCGATTTAGCTCAAATTTTGCATGAGGACATTTTTTGAGGTGCCTAAACTTTTGAGCACTTACGTTTTACGAAATTACAGGTGATCCCAAAATATTGGCATTCTTATGTATATAAGTGCGGTAAAAATCAACCTGTTTAGTCGGTTACGTCACTTATACAATCATATCTCCGGAACCAAAAGTTACAGCCATTTGCTCTTCGAACTTGATCAATGGTCCGACAGTAGCTTTCAAACGAGCCCAAGTTTGTTAAAATCGGTTCAGCCATCTCTGAGAAAGTTGAGCGCGTTCAAATATCTTCGAAAAGTGCACTCACATACACACACACATACACAAACACACAGACATTTTCCGATCTCGTCGAACTAAGTCGAATGGTATATAACACTGTGGGTCTCCGAGGCTCCGTTCAAAAGTCGGTTTTTCCAGCAATTCTAATACCTTTCTATAGAGAAAGCAAAAAGGATTTCACAACCAATATTTTTAATCTTAGGTTCAAATGAAAGATCTTATGCTCCTACCAAAAATTAGACATATTTTTTCGGATTCAACAAAAATCTACACCGTCGTTTAAAGTACGATGTGAAAATGGTATAAAATCATAAAAATTTGAATAATAACTAGTAGAGTTTGTACGTCATGTTGACGGTCATACGGATCGACTTCGATTATACCGCTTCTCAGGTTTCAGTGCGGGAAGTACCTACAATAAGGGCCCTACCGTCGTTTTATCATGGATGGCCTAACAGATCAGAGAACTGTTTCATTCTGTAGGTAATATTAGTTAATGAACAAAGAATCTCTTTTTTTTCAAGAATCGTAGAGAAACATTTTGAATAGAATATGATTGATATAAGAAAGGCTTTATTACACCACTAGATGGATTTAAACAGGTTTTTACGTTAATGCTTTAGGTAGAGAAAAAATAGACTTTGTAGGTGAGGTCGAGTCTTGTAAAGAACCTAATTTTATTTTTTTAAGCTAATTTAGGTTGCAACAAAATGTCTTGTTCTACTTGAGATTTCGAAATTACTATTGATATTATATCAAGATCAAATTAGCTTGCACAGAATTTCAGGAAAAAGCAAGAAACACTATCGAAAAATTCCATAACATATCTTTTCAAACGAAGACTCATCGATGATAATAGAAGAAATCACACTTCACACTGCGTACGCTTTTGACCCCTTGACCAAACACCAAACGGTTTAGGTTCCGTCAGTGCCACCAATTTTTATTTGCAGGATTTTATCGTCAAGCTTTGTCACTTGCGTCATTGTCCTGCTTAGTGGTAAGGTGAAAAACTGACCGGCTGGAAGTAGGTTGCCTCTATCTTTCAGCGTAGATCTTAATCTCCCGAGGTTCTGCCGGTCGGTCGGTCGGTCGTGAAATCGGCGGATTGCACGCGCAGAATCGATAATGCGTTGCGACCCTCCTAATGTCTGTTTGTCTGTCAATGAATGGGCGCCGAGTGCCCCTGGCCTTTAATTCGCTCGTTTAGGTATTTTCTGTGAATATCAATTAGCCTTCTGGTGAGTGTTAGGATTCTGAAATTAAGCCACTAGAGTTGGTTCCATGGATCTCATTTCGAACGGGAAAGCTGCAGCGAGAGGAAGATATTCTCGCTATGAATTTGCTCCTTCTCATATGGGTCCTATTATTATCCGGAAATTGTATCAATGGCTTCTCGGTAGAACTGAATTTTTCTATTTTGACACTCATTTAATGCTGCTATTTTCTGTTTTCTCTCAACAGCTGTACTTGTCACAGTTTGGATATCTCAGTGCAAAGTACCGAAATCCTACCAGCGGGAACCTGCTAGACAAGGACACCTGGGAGAAAGCAATCATGGAGTTCCAGAGTTTTGCCGGTCTGAATGCGACCGGTGAACTGGACAGCGAAACGATGGAGCTCATGTCACTGCCACGTTGCGGAGTGCGGGACAAGGTAGGCTTCGGATCGGATTCCCGATCGAAACGTTATGCCCTGCAGGGCAGCCGATGGAAGGTGAAAGCACTTACCTACCGGATATCCAAATACCCCTCGAAACTGGATCGTAACGAGGTGGACAAGGAAATCGCCAAAGCATTCTCGGTCTGGAGCGAGTATACCGATCTAACGTTTACACCGAAAAAGAGTGCTCCAGTGCATATAGATATAAGGTTTGAAGTGAACGAACATGGCGATGGTGATCCGTTTGACGGACCGGGCGGTACCTTGGCCCACGCGTACTTCCCGGTGTACGGAGGAGACGCTCACTTTGACGATGCGGAATTCTGGACCATTGCGAAAAGTCGGGGGACAAACTTATTTCAGGTAGCCGCACACGAGTTCGGTCACTCACTGGGACTGAGTCATTCCGATGTACGGTCGGCACTGATGGCACCGTTCTACCGTGGATATGATCCGGTCTTTCGGTTAGATTCCGATGATATTCAGGTAAGTGCAACGTTGTTTTCTTTTGTAGCTTCTTGTATCTCGTGGCATCGTGCTATGAATTTCAGGGAATTCAAGCTCTCTACGGACGAAAAACCAACAGTGGCGGTGGATATAATCCACGACCGACACAACGACCGGTGCAGAAAGATCCTGACTCAGAGCTGTGCTCCTCGCCCAAAATCGATGCCATTTTCAATGGAGCGGACGGCAGTACATACGCCTTCAAAGGAGACTCGTACTACAAACTCACCGAGAATGCAGTTGCTGAAGGTTACCCCAGGAAAATTTCCGACGGTTGGCCAGGACTACCAGGTTAGAACAGCAAGTAGGCCGCTTTTGGTAAACTGTAACTTATGTGCGATGACCTTTTTTCTCAGGAAACATTGACGCTGCGTTCACGTACAAAAACGGCAAAACCTACTTCTTCCAAGGGACCAAATACTGGCGATACTCGGGCCGAGGAGTTGACGGAGATTATCCGAAGGAGATTAGCGAAGGTTTCACTGGCATTCCGGATCATCTGGACGCTGCTATGGTGTGGGGTGGTAACGGAAAGATCTACTTCTACAAGGGCAGTAAATTCTGGCGGTTCGATCCGCTGAAGAGGCCCCCGGTCAAATCGACGTATCCGAAACCGATCTCCAACTGGGAGGGACTGCCGAACAACATCGATGCGGCTCTGCAGTACACCAACGGATATACGTACTTCTTCAAGGACGATAAGTACTATCGGTTTAACGATAGAACATTCTCCGTAAGACTTGCTTCGATCTATCTTAGAATTAGATGAAATCATATCATGTTATTTGTTTTTTTTAGGTTGACCAATCTGATCCGCCGTTCCCACGACCGGTGGCACATTGGTGGTACGGCTGCAAGAATGCCCCCTCGACGTTCGACACCCTAGGTAATGTTAAAGCTATCAATAAGGAAGATGACGAGCACAACAATATCGCCGATGATTTGATTTTGGATGCGGGTGAGTGAAACCGACCTCTCTCTCTCAAGGCTGTCTATCTTCCATCTTGTCTTTCGAAATATTCTGAGCATCTTGGCGAAGAAGTCGTAACAGTAAATAACCAAGCAATTGGCACCTACGACCTTCGATCGTGGCATCGAAATAGGATTTTCATAAACAATCAAATTATGGTGAATTTTGAATGAATCTTCAACTGTTGTCGATAAGTCTTTTCGATAGGTTTTGTCATCCTAAAAGTTATGTTTCTATTCATAAGTCGTGCGTTGCACAGATTCTGTGGTTTTGGTTCCTGTTGGAATGTGAGTTTGTGATGTAATTTATTTATGTAGTCTTCGAATCGTGTATGTATCTGATGGAAATCGGTTCTCTAGTGAATGTTGTTGTAGAATAGTTGCATTCGTTAACTTTTTTCTCTTTTCGCTCTATCCTGCAGTATCTTTCTAGTGAAACCATCGAAGGGTCTTTTCTTTATTGGATCTGGTCAGAAATCTTTTCCGTGAAGTTCTGATGGTATCGATGTTTAGGCTCCTAATCTTCTACGTCAAAAAATTTCAATTTTCGAAAATTATTTTACGTTTAACCGAGAAACTTGGAAACGAGCGACAATTAATGGAATTAAGGCTACTACAAAGGAATCTTTTATTTCTAATAACAACTCTTCTATCTAGTGGAAATTACCTTGCGACCTACTGTCTCACTTTTTCTAAAACTTTTCATATTGTCCACTGAATGAAACTATACTTATCAAATGATAAAAACTTGTTTCAGTTTCTATATGTAAAGGATTATTCAAATATTTTTGATTTGATTAAATCAGAGATACATTTAATTTTAAGAACAATATTTTATTCTATTGAACGGCTTTTCTTAGTGAAAAAAGTAAGGCAGACGAGTTGTTTTTAAATTTGCAAATTTAAAAACAACTCGTCTGCCTTACTTTTTAGACTGAGAAAAGCCGTTCAATACAATAAAATAACCCATAACCAGTCGTTAAAGCACTTATATTTAAGAACAATAATTGGATTTTATATGAGACACAAGACAAAACACAAGACAAGAAACAAAACACAAAACAAGACAAAAGGCAAGAAACAAGACAAGACACAAGACAAGACACAAGACAAGACACAAGACAAGACACAAGACAAGACACAAGACAAGACACAAGACAAGACACAAGACAAGACACAAGACAAGACACAAGACAAGACACAAGACAAGACACAAGACAAGACACAAGACAAGACACAAGACAAGACACAAGACAAGACACAAGACAAGACACAAGACAAGACACAAGACAAGACACAATACGAGGCACAAGACAAGACACAAGATAAAAAAAAAACAAGACAAGACACAAGACCAGACACAAGACAAGACACAAGACAAGACACAAGACGAGACACAAGACAAGACACAAGATACAAGAACAAGACAAGACACAAGACGAGACACAAGACAGGACACAAGACAAGACACAAGACGAGACACAAGACAAGACACAAGACAAGACACAAGATAAGGCAAAAGATCAGACACAAGACAAGACACAAGACAAACACAAAACACAAAACAAGACACAAGACAAGACACAAGACAAGACACAAGACAAGACACAAGACAAGACACAAGACAAGACACAAAACAAGACACAAGACAAGACACAAGACAAGACACAATACGAGGCACAAGACAAGACACAAGATAAAAAAACAAGACAAGACACAAGACCAGACACAAGCCAAGACACAAGACAAGACACAGAACGAGACACAAGACAAGACACAAGACAAGACAAAAGATAAGGCAAAAGATCAGCCACAAGACAAGATACAAGACAAACACAAAACACAAAACAAGACACTAGACAAGACACAAGACAAGACACAAGACAAGACACAAGACAAGACACAAGACAAGACACAAGACAAGACAGAAGACAAGACACAAGACAAGACACTAGACAAGACACAAGACTAGACACAAGACAAGACACAAGACAAGACACAAGACAAGACACAAGACAAGACACAAGACAAGACACAAGACAAGACACAAGACAAGACACAAGACAAAACACAATACGAGGCACAAGACAAGACACAAGATAAAAAAACAAGACAAGACACAAGACCAGACACAAGACAAGACACAAGACAAGACACAAGACGAGACACAAGACAAGACACAAGACAAGACACAAGATAAGGCAAAAGATCAGACACAAGACAAGACACAAGACAAACACAAAACACAAAACAAGACACAAGACAAGACGCAAGACAAGAAAGAAGACATGACACAAGACACAAGACAAGATACAAGACAAAACGAAAACACAAAACACAAGACACAAAACACAAAACACAAAACACAAAACACAAAACACAAAACACAAAACACAAAACACAAAACACAAAACACAAAACACAAAACACAAAACACAAAACACAAAACACAAAACACAAAACACAAAACACAAAACACAAAACACAAAACACAAAACACAAAACACAAAACACAAAACACAAAACACAAAACACAAAACACAAAACACAAAACACAAAACACAAAACACAAAACACAAAACACAAAACACAAAACACAAAACACAAAACACAAAACACAAAACACAAAACACAAAACACAAAACACAAAACACAAAACACAAAACACAAAACACAAAACACAAAACACAAAACACAAAACACAAAACACAAAACACAAAACACAAAACACAAAACACAAAACACAAAACACAAAACACAAAACACAAAACACAAAACACAAAACACAAAACACAAAACACAAAACACAAAACACAAAACACAAAACACAAAACACAAAACACAAAACACAAAACACAAAACACAAAACACAAAACACAAAACACAAAACACAAAACACAAAACACAAAACACAAAACACAAAACACAAAACACAAAACACAAAACACAAAACACAAAACACAAAACACAAAACACAAAACACAAAACACAAAACACAAAACACAAAACACAAAACACAAAACACAAAACACAAAACACAAAACACAAAACACAAAACACAAAACACAAAACACAAAACACAAAACACAAAACACAAAACACAAAACACAAAAACACAAAAACATGAAAAACACAAAAACACAAAAACACAAAAACACAAAAACAAAAAAACACAAAAACACAAAAACACAAAAACACAAAAACACAAGAACACAAAAACCCAAAAAAAAACAAAAAAACACAATATCACAATAAAAAGAAAAACCACAGATGTGTTCCGACCTAAAAAAATTCTTACATTGAGATAAAACGTAGGTTGTTATTATTTTTAGAAAAGGGGATTTGATGAAAATTCTGTGTAGTTTAGTTTCAAACAACTTTAGATCAGATTTTCTCGGTGGAAGCTGAAAAGGTTAAAAACAGGGATAGAAAAAATCGTTAAAATTAAAATTAAAATAATTGTTAAAAAAGATATTGAAAAGATTTGGGTTTGAAACAAAGAAAACTTTTCAAAGTTTGAATAAATAGAATCTGCTTGAACACGATTTTCATCGGTCGATGATGGATTTGGAAAAATAATTGAGTGATTGGCGAAGAATTATGGAATGATTTAGAACGATTCATTTTAAATTAGATAGAATCTCTAGTAGACATAATAGAAAGTTAGGTAAAAACTATGTTGGGGTCTATAAATTTATTAAAAAGGATTCATCATTCCAAAAATTGTTACCTCATCACCATTTGATTATTGAAAATGAAATACGGAAGAGTTTAGAACGGTTTCCTCAAAATTAGTAGAACTCTAGCAATTTCAAAAAGAAAGATATAAAAGTTTACGGTTTAAAAACGATTTGGTATTCAAGAAAAAAAATCTACCCCTTGCAGTTTTTCGATTCAATTTGTCTATTTAATTGCGATAAATATAATTTACAAAAACAAATCAATAAATTGAGCCCAAATTTATATTTCAATAACATCATGAACGATTTCTGAAAAAAAAAAAGTAAAAAGGAAATTTACTGACCGTACACAGTGTACATGTACGGTACGCTGTTGCTTCTGTGATATTGTTTTTTTTCGCTTCTCCAGTATAACTCAACTGAAAAACAGTTTCACGAAAAAATTGAATATTTCCAGGTTCTGTCTGTGCTGGAAAATTTTTCCTAAATTTTCTTTTCAAATAGTCATTTGTGATTTTTTTTCGATCTGTTTCTAAACTTTCTTGAAAATAAAAAAAAATTTCATTATGCTTTGATTAGATTCGTTAGACTTTTAAGTGAACTGAATAAGTGGCAGTGTAAAAAGCTTGTGTAGTGGAATTGAACAGAAAATCATTCTAAAATGATTTTTCACTTTTTTACGTTTTCCCTTCAACTTTTCAATGCAGCTCACGTTGAGCTAGTATGCCGCTTAGTAGTTCAATATAAACAGTAAAAACATTGTGCTCCGGTGCAAATTTTTAAGCTTTCCTACCCATGTAGAGTTTAAGATTTACGTATATTCAAGGGTTTATGTTGAACTGTCACGTCGCATGCCGGTTCATTGAGAACTGCTAAGTGGTGCAACAATAAGAGTGAACCTATTTTTCAATGTTTTTCAATAATAATATGAAATTGAAATTAATTTATGCAATTTAATTTCAATTGCAGCACGATTTTTCTGTAACGATTGATTTTATTGGTATTTTTGGTAAGAAATACTTTGGAGAAACTAAAACTATGAAATTGACTGGTGGATAGATAATTTAAATAGAAACATTTGTAAACATAGATTGGAAAAAAAACTAGGAGCAATTCCACCGCAAATGACAGATTTTTTGAGATTTTAATTTTATATTTTTTTATTTAACTCAAGCGTTTTTCTTGGGCAAAAGAAACAATTTGCAAATCAATTTGCCCTTTTTACTCTAACTTTACTTTTGAGATGGGACTAAGAAAAAATCCCTTGAAAATTTTAAATAATATATGTTTCTGAAACGGTGGTTCGATCGATGCGATATCTTCTGCAATGTTTTAGGTAATTATAAGAACTATGTAAAAAAATGGTGCTGTTGAAAAAAAATTGTGATTCTTTATAAAAAAGAACACTTAAAATTCAAATATCACAAAAAAGGTACAAAATAAAACACTTCCAGGTTTTTTGTCAAACTGCTGTATCTCGAGAAAACTGTAGCATAAAAATGTTTAAAAACAAATGAAAATAAATTTTTCATGATTTTCAAAAATGTATGTTATTTTGAAAATATATAACTATTTCAAATATTATTTCCCCATTTTAGAAATTTGACAGTATTTTAGTTTGAACTGCAGCTACAACATATCGAAAAAAAAAATAATATCAAAAATATTATTTTGAGATATTTGAATTTTAAGTGTTTTTTTTAGATTATTTTTTTCCAGTTTTTATAATTACCTAAGACATTGCAAAAGACACCAAATCGATCGGACCCACCGTTTCTGAAACATATATTTATGAAAATTTCAAGGGATTGTTGCTTAGTTCTTTGTCAAAAGTAAAACTAGAGAAAAAAATTAAAACTTATGATACAAATTGTCTCTTTTGATCATAAAGAAAACAAATCAAAATATACAAATAAAATTGACCTTCGATTTCATATGGAATTGCCCCTTGGCCATGTACCTTTTTGACCACGCCCGTGGACTCGAGTAAAAAATAAAATATATTTTATTTCCTCCTTCCGATGAAAGTTTTATGAGTCTGCCTAGACAAGCTTTTCCGATCTATGTTCGTAGCTGGTTTTATCTGAAACATCTGTACGCCGTTCATTTTCATTTGTTCAGCTTATCTTTGAGATTATTTGATGAAAATGTTTAACTCAATAAATCGCTACAGTTAACTCGATTTATTGTACTTTGCGAGTTTTATTCTATGAACTATGCTTTTTTCTTGCGTCTTTTCATAGAAGAATTAGAGTGATATGGGGTCCACCCTAATTCTTCTATGATTCCAATCAAATTTCGCCTGTACTGATGATTGGAATATTCCTCGAATTATTCCCTCTATTTTCCTACACCTCATACTCTAACCGTCGTTCCGATTTCTTTGACAAATTAATAAAATTGCTGTGAAGTATCGCAAAACATTCACCGAATCTTTAATACAACTATATAGAATCTATTCGATGTCTACTGCAAGATTTTTATGGATCTTTTTGAAAAGAGTCCTGAGTTTTGACTTATTTTATCTAGCAATGTCTCTAAATCGTTTTCTAAACTTTTTCAAACGCTTAAGCATTGAATCTCTAATTAATCTGTTTCAAGTCATTTCTCTATCGTTGATGATACATTGCGTCAAGAATTTTCTGGTAAAGGTAGAGCATTGATATATAAACATTTTCCCAATCTGAAAATCAGCTATCCATATCTAAGAATCAACAGTGCATCGTACATGTCCAATGTGCACGTAAATTTCCTTTTCAACCTATTTTGATGAATTTGTTTGCGAATAATTTGTTTTTGTGAACTGATTTTCATAGTGACAAAATAGATAAATCAATATATTTTAATAAATAGGTTATTCAGAATTAGGCAAACATCGAATACTGAAGCAATTATCATTACGACAATTTTATACAAACAAAACTTCAACAACAATGTGCTGTGAGGAAACTGATTTTTTATAATTATTCGACCTTCAAGTATTTTTTCTGTTCAAAACTATCATTTCCAGGTTTCTCATAAACAACTCGGTAATAATTCGGTTGTAAGACTCGTTCCATTTCCTTCCTCGCCAATGTATTGCCATATCCATCAGTCTCTATCCCAACTTCCAACTGACACTCATGTTTCATGTGTATGTGCATTTTGCAGCAGTAGAACTGCATCCCCGTGTCGGTGGTAGACGCAATGCTGGCAATGATATTTAGCAAGTCAAACAAATTTGACCCACTTCAGTCGGGCGGTGCATCCAACAGGCAAACTCAAATTGTAAGCATTTCTTGTGTGATGATCGTCTGTACCGTAAGTTGAACTGTTTGACGATTTTGCGATTTGTAATTTGTGTGATGCCAGTACGCTAGAGAGCCTCTTCTCATCTTCATTCATCCGATCATCAGTGACACAATTTGCATGGTCATTACCGACGAACAGAGCGCGCTGTATGTTGAATCGGCATCAGTTGACATTGGAAAATTCTCTCTTTTCCAAGAATTCTAAAATCTCAATCAGAATGATTGTTCGGCATTCAATCGGAATCTCGGTGACACACTCGGTTGAAATCATACGTGTTCGATCTGAATCACAGAAACCTAACCAAAAACAGATTCCGCTCGAGACTGAATCAAATGTGCATGACTAACTTTCGCTTATATTCTAACTATTTAACCCTCAACCGTATCTGCTATCTACTACTTACAACTTACAACTGTCGAAACGTGACACTCTGAACGACGGAATGTGACTAACGCAAGATCTAACCCAAGGCTGTTTTACTGTACGTACTGTTTTGTGAGATAAACGAGTGCAGTTTCATTCAAAATTTGAACCATTCAAGTGAACCCAGATACCGGTGCATTCAAATAGCATCATCGAGTTTTGGAGGAGATACAGACACACGCACACCGGCAGGTCGGTTTCATCGGAAGAAAATCGGAAATTAACTCCATCGATCAAACGCTGGGAGCCCGGGAGTGCTTCCGAAATCAAATCATTGTCGATGGTTTGCTACTAGTTTGTAAGAGCACTTGCACCGCGGCCGCACGAATTGTGACTTGAACGCATCGTAGATCGTTGACTATTTGCACTGCTCTCAGTACTAACTGTAAATTCTATTACTATCCGACAGTACTCTAACGGTAGTTCAATTATGCGATTGCATGAGTACTAATGTTATTCAAATTTAATGGAGATTTTAAAATCAATTGCATGTTTGTTTCTACAGATTGAACAAAAACCGTTATGTTTACTGTAGGATTAACGTAGTTTAATTACTTACGGTTGCATGTTTTACTAATAAATTCGTTTTGCTTGTATTTTGATTAGAAATTGATTTACGAGGCGAATGCTAATCATAGGTTCATTGTTTGATGGATTGTGTCAATTAACTGAAAGTGTGAAACACATTTGAAATTTGAATAACACTTTGACTTTTTACAAAAATGTTTTAACCTAATATGCAATAAGCGGTGCTGGAAGAGCATAACATACGTTACTTTCGTTTTTCTGTTCGGGAAAACCTGCCCAAATATTTCGATTAATCCAGAAGATGCAGAAATGATTTTGTTTTGATAAATCAAAACCGTCGACAAACACATACTTTGCTAAGTTCGTGAAGAAAATGTATTTGCCCATTCGAAATTTATTTGCAGTGAGAGTGAAGATTCATCGATTCATTGATTTTCGTACTATCGCCGTATCCGCAAATGAATTTCAAACAATAGTTTTTAAGAATGGGCTGTAGAAATTACATTTTACGATTAAAATTGTTACACCAACTTAACAAAGCATATGTAGTTCGACAATTTTTTTATTCATCGAGATGAAACTATTTTTGCATCCCCCAGCAAAATCGAAAGTTATGAGCTTGATTTCTCGCACCGAAAGGTACTCAAATCATATTCGAATCCGTAAATGCACAACGGCGAATTTCGAGCCGGTTCGGAATCGGAATCGACAGCAGCCTCTCAAATTTCAATGAAACATTCTGGATTTATGGACATTGTTTTGTTTTTCCAAAATTGTCCTTGAAAAAGGGTTATACCTTTTTTTACCAATTTTATTAAATGACAAAAGTGTTCTTGAGCTATTATCTCAAAACTAGTCAAATTTTTGTTTGAAAATAACCTAATATATCCAAATTGAGATCTACACTGTAGAAATCGATTTTAAAATTTAGAATCGATATTCCAGAAACATAAATATTTTCGATTTGGATGAAAAACTTGTCTAAAAACAGGTTCCTCGCCCTACTGTTTGTTCATTACAGCGAAATTCATTGAAATTCTACTAGTTAAAAAACTACTACTAATTAAAAAAGTTCAGAAATTAGTTCTATGCCTTTCATTTGAATAACACCATAACATCTTTAATTTGAATCTAAGTTAGTCTATCCGGAACCGGATACTGGGAACCTGGGATATAAAAAAATTCGGTTCATTTTATCTTCAACTTATATCCAAAGCAACCGAAAATTCCACAATTACTGAAAACCAGGCGCGTACCCAGGAAAAAATTCAATAATTGTTTTAATAATATAGAGGAGACCGGGGCTGAATTGGACACTTTATAAAAATTGAAAAAAATATACAACCGGGTTTTTACTCAAGGCATCTCTACCGCAACTTTTAAACCGAGGACTGGAGGGCCCAGTGTCATATACCATTCGACTCAGCTAGACGAACTGAGCAAATGTCTGTGTATGGATGTGTGTGTATGTGTATGTGTGTGTGACAAATATTTTCACTCACTTTTCTCGAGGATGACTGAACCGATTTTCTCGAACTTAGAAAATGAAAGGTCTTATGGTCTCATACAAAGTTCTGAATACCATTCGGATTCGACTTCCGGTTCCGGAATTACAGGATGATATGCACCAAAAATGTAAAAATAATGTCGCTCTTTTTTCGGAAATCGCTGAACCGATTTTCACCATCTTAGATTCTACTGGAAGGTCTTAAGATGCCGTCAGAATCCATTTTTAATTTGGATCAAACCTCGGGTTCCGGAGGTAGATCGCTTTGTGTAAAAATGTCAATTTCAAGAATATTTTTGCCTTACTCATATAGAAAGGCTATGCAATCACTGTGAAACCCGACTTTTCAACGGAGGCCGAGCGTCATATACCATTCGGAGAAATGAAAACACAAAATGTCTGTTTGTGTGTATGTCACACGATTTTCTCAGAGTTGGCGTGATCGATTTTCACAAACTCAGATTCAAATGAAAAGTCTTATGACCCCATAGCTCGCTATTGAATGTTATCTTCATCCAACTCCTGGTTCCGATATTACAAGGAAATATGTGCAAATTTCGCACTAAATTTAACCGATTTTTACAAACTTAAATGCAAACAAAAGGTCTCGAAATTTTTTAAAACGTTACCGAAAATTTTATCCAGATTCGGTATTACAGCACGTTAAGTGAAAAATTTCCAATTTCATGAGTTTTTTTTTCAAAAGTGATGGCGAAACGAGGTGCACATTTCAATAAAACTTGCTGGTAAATTCATCTAGTTGGCAGACTTTGCTAGTAAGTTAGTTATAAATCTACTTTGGGACTACTAGTCCCCGGTTTCCACTTCCGAACGTATCGGTAATAGTGAAGAAAAGCTCGACTTCTCACTTCGATTTTTCAGCAACGGTTTAACCGATCATGATTCCAATTAAAGCTCTTATTTTCTTATAAGATACTGCGCAATATCATCCAGATCCTTTATTATAGGATGATGAGTATCAAATCTTTCAAACTATCATACAAAGGGATGAAAAACCGGTACGCACTGGTACAGAAGAAGAAAACATCACCACCTAGCACACAGCATGCATTGTTCAATTTTGTATAGCGTGCAGGATTGCCGCATTTAGAGTTAATATAGATAAGATTGACATAACTGTTTAAAAATTGAAAAGGCTATGGTAGTTTATACTCAACGAAAGTTTTTTATTTTATTCAAATTTGAAAGAAAAAATCTTGGCATGATCTTCTAATGATGTTTCTGAAAATATGAGTAATATGAGAAATTCATCATTATAACACTAGGTGGATTAAAAAAAAATTTCATAGGCTGCCTCTTTGTATTGGCTAGTGAATTTCTTTAGTTTGCAGACCATAAGAGTCTGTTACAAAATCAACCATTAATAGTCCCATAAATGATTTGCAAATGTTTATCCTAATCCGACTACCAATACATTTTTTTCCGAAATTCAAATCGTCATAGAGAATCGTAAAAAAAATTAGTTAAAGGTTGAATGAAGCGAATGTCACTATGCCGATATGCAGCTTTCGGTTCCAGAGGTACCGACAATAAAAATCAACTGTGATCAAATAGAGCTTACTTAACTTTTTCACATATGATTGAATTTCACTTGAACGAAAGAATTTCCACTTACTTAAATTCAAATGTAGTAGTATTATGCAATAGAAATCTTCAAAAGTCTTTTCTAAATTTTGAAAAATTGTAGTATTTTGAGAAGTTTCTGCTGTAATATAAAAGAGAAAATGAATAATATGAGAGAGGCAGCATTGCACCACTAGCTGGATTAAACAGGTTTTGTTTTATATCATTGTTTTAAATGACGGTTTTAAAAATCTCAGTTACTGTATTTCCGGATCCGAAATCCAGTGACCGATGTAACCGAAGTCGGTTAAAAATCAACAGTCACTTAGAGGATGAATTCTAATTGCGTTTTCGTTTTTAATTTGCACTACACCGGTGCAGTGCTAATCATTGACTACAATAAACGATTCCATTACACAGAGCTACACCAAACTTTTGATGAGTGCTACACCAGTGGTATCGGTGCAGAAAAAGTGTAGCACTGGTGTAGTGCAATTGGCAAAAACGAACGGTTTCAGTGCATCCTTAGCTACACCGGTGTAGTGCAATTCAAAAACGAAAACGCCATTTGAATCTAGTGAAATATCTTATGGTCCCATAGCCTGCTATTGAATTTCACCCTGATCCGACTTCCGGTTCCGGAGATACAGAGTGAAATTATATTTATACACCAAAATTAAGAAAAAAAAGTTTCATTTAGATCCGACTATAGGTTCCGTAGCTATAGGGTAATATGTGAAAATTTAGTATAACATATGCACTTGATTTTCTCGGGAATGGCTAGATCAATTTTTACAAACTAAAATTCAAACGAAAGGTCTTAAATTATCAAAATATTTTTAGAGCATTTTATCTGAATTCGACTTCTAGTTTCGGAGCTAGAGTACGATAAATTGAAAATTTACAATTTCATGAGCATTTTTCACAAACAATGACAAACACAAGTGCAAACTCCATAAAACTGACTGATAAATTCTTTTAGTTTACAAAAGTTATTAGTGGACATATAAACTTGATTCGGCATTAATAGTTTCCCGTTTCCTGTTCCGGAAGCACCAAAGGTAGTGAAGAAAGTAGACCTCACTGTTTACAAATCTTGATTAAATTGAAACTGTTATTGTCTCACAATCTACTGTGAAATTTTTGACTTGCGGTTTCGTAATTATAAAGCGATGGGTGTCGAAGCTTTTAAACCGTTATAAAAAATGACAATACAAGACCGAGCTGGCACAGAAGAAGAACACACAGTTTGCCTTTACAAATAAAGCACACAGCAAGCTTTGTTCAATTTCGTACACGTTATAAAGAAAACGAAAACCAAACACTTAAACTGATTACTTACTCACTTTTCACAGATAGGGCGTGACCGATTTTCACAAACTTTGGTTCAAATAAAAGGTCTTACGATCCCATACAAAATTTCAGAATTTCATATCCGGGCACAACTTTCAGTGTCAGAATTACGGAATGAAGGGTATTGGAAAAATGTATAGAGCCAAAAACATGAAAAAAATTTAAACTGGGCTCGAAACGAATTCCAATCGTTAGTCATTGTTAGTAGACAGCCTATCAAACTAATTTATTAATCAAAAAATATAAATTGAATAACTTTACGGGACATTATGGACGGTTTTTAACGACTTGAAAAAATTTCTAAATTTTTTTCGTATGATTATCGTAACACCTTTCATTAGAATTTAAGTTAGTGAAAATCGATTCATTCATATATGAGAAAATTAGGAGAGCTACTTTTTAATGATTTTTACCACTGTTTCCGGTACTTTTGAGCTGGAGATCGGTGTAGTGAAACTCGGTTCATTCAACCATCAACTAATGTAAACTACTGCATGGAATGAAATGTCCCAGGCCTTTCACAAAAAAAAGACGTGAATTGTTTCGAACCGTGTATATTTTTATTGAGAACAAGCCTCTAGATGGCCTAATACCAAATTCCATGACAATCTATCCTCTAGTGTTTGAATAACCGGCGATCGTGTCGGACGAGTTCTTGTTTTAATCAAGCTATGGAAAAAGACGTACAAGCGCATTTATGCATAAAAGCAACGGTGAACTTGAATGATTGCGGTACCATTCCCCGTATTCTCCAGACCTGGCCCTCAGCAACTATTACCTATTTCCAAACCTAATTAGGTTTCTCCAGGGATGGAAATTTTCGTCGAATTCTGAGGTCATTGCAGAAACGGAAGCCTCGATAAATCTTTTTGTTTTCGAAGGGCATCAAAATGTTGCAGGACCGATGGGTCAAGTAGTCGTTCTAGATGTAGATTATACTAAAGAATGAAAAAGCTTTTATGGGTAAAAACCTCTTTTATTTGTAGGCCCGGGACTTCTCTTTTCATGTAATACGAGTCGAAACAGTTGATATGAAAATAATTTCAAAATTTTCTGTACCTTCGAATTAAATTGAGATTCGAAATAAACGGGTCCAGTAAAACCAAAATAAAATTCGTCTTCCCATCACATGACCTACAAATTGAAACAATTTCGAGTTCAACTTAGAAGATTTTTTTTAATTTTTTGGTATTGTCAATTTCTATGATGGTTTGAAATTTTAAAAACTTATCACACTTTAATTCTATAGCCGTAAGACGGACTTGGATAAAATTGAGCAAATTCTTCGTCCGATATTCAATCATTTTTTTTTTTGGGTGTGAGTTTATGAATATCTGACATGAGTTTATTTGATCATAGACTGTCATGATCTCTAAACTAGAGAAGTTCATAAGCCCGTTCCCCGGTGAAGAAGCGTAATAAGATTAAAGCCGGGGTAAAATGAACGATAAAATAAAAAAATTATAATAAGTTAATCAGCCAATTTAAAGAGTATGCTACTCATCACATGGTTACTTATGAAATATATATTCATAGAATTGAAATTTTTACTCTAACATCCTGTATCTTGGGAACAGGAAGTTGGTATTGAATAAAAATCGAGAGAACCTTTCAGTTGAATCAGAAATGGTGAAAATCGGTTGAGCCATTTTCGAGAAAAGTGATTGAGGTAATTGTTATTTTTTCAACACACATTAACCGGCAATTCCGGAAACGTGAAGCCGGATCAAGATGAAATTCAGGATCTTTCATTTCATAGCATTTATTTGAATCTAAGTTTGTGACAATCGATCCAGCATACTTTGGGAAAAGTGAGTGGCAATATTGCCGTATTATTGATGTAATAATATACCATGTAATTTCAGAAACGGAAGTCGGATCTTAAAGAAATTCAGAGACTTTGCATGGGATCTTAGGACCCTCCATTTGTAACTAAGTTCAGTCGGTTCAGTCATCTCCGAGAAAATTGAGTGACAGTTTTTTCATATCACCCAGTCCCTCCGGGGGTCGGATCTAAATGAAATCCAGAAAGTTTGCCTTAGATCCTTAGACCTTTGATTTGAATCTAAATTTGTGAAAATCAATTGGCAAAAACGAACGGTTTCAGTGCAACCTTAGCTACACCGGTGTAGTGCAATTCAAAAACGAAAGCGCCACTAGATTCTAATGAAAGGTCTTACGGTCCCATAGACTGCTATTGAATTTCACTCTGATCCGACTTCCGGTTCTGGAGATACAGAGTGATATACCCCAAAATTAAGAAAAAAAAGTTTCATTTAGATCCGACTTTCGGTATCAATACACGTATCAATACACGTTAGCATCCATCAAACACATATTTTAGTAGCAAACTTCTCAGTTCTTTTCTTCGCACGCACCTATTCTGCACGCACTCTTGAAACACTCACACAGACTTGCACCCACACAGTATTTCAAGCACGTATTCTTCATCTATTGAAAAGTACCTTCTAAGTTAAGACAAATTTAGGATTAGTTAACCAGGACAGTGGATCCTGTTGCACACCATGTGGGTTAGAACTTTCATGTGTAGTTTTGCGATTAGATTCGGTCCGGTATGGCTGCTTTGGTAGTGAAAAGCTTGTTTGCACTTCACAAATTCAATTTGCAACCGCAAAGTCATATTGTATTAACGTGATTTTCTTTTTTTGCTTTATTTCCTCCCAAATTGTTTTGTTTTTCGTTTTGTTTTAGCATGAGGAAACTATTCTAGTGAATCATAGCTTCCGTCCCACCCTTGGTGATTTCTGTTAGTTTTGTTTTCTTTGATTACTTCAAATAGACTAAACAAAAGCGCTAATCGGTCCAAAGTCATAGTATGTAAACTATTCTAATGAGAAACAAAAAAAAAAACCTTCCGACGAAAGCAATACACGACAACACAAACACACAACCAATCAACCAATGAAGACTGCAGCCAGCCAATTTTGTTTTAGTGCATTACGAGAAAGAGGTGTATGTCCCAGGCAGCTGGTGATTTGTAATAAGTATATTGTTTTGATTTATTTCATTTATAACTATAAGTTTTTTCACATGCTTAAAATTGTCGTTGATTTCAATTTCGGATCGTAGATAGCACCACCAACAGTCGATAGCTTTTTCCAAGTCCAAGTTTCTAATGGTTCTCTTCTATTTTATTTTATGACAAAACAGACGGTACAGATGAGCGACCCCCCGGCGACGACTACAACAGCGGCAAGGGATCGAGTTCTGTCCGGATCAACGCCGGTATTATCCTTATCCTAGCTCTGCTGGGATTCGCACTGAAAGTCTAGGATACCTAGAACTGGAAGATAAAACAAATTCGCCAAATTTAGTTACCCTTAGTAGCCCTTTTTTCCAACAGCAACATTTTGAAGCGTGTCTGAGAGAAGGGGACGAGTTTTGCGTCAGAAAATTGATCTCACAATTTGTTCAGAGCGCAGACACCAAATCTATGTATCTACAAACTTCGAGCCAGTGACTTTTAGTGAAACCCCATTTGTGACTACTACGCGAGTCCCTTCCACGGTCAGTTCGGAACGAAAAGGGGAGCCAGATATAGTAGTAGTATGAACATAAACAAACAAAACAAAAAAACGAGACACGCTAAGGCAACAAACGTGATACAGAGTCTAGATATTGTTTTACGTTGAAAGCCGCACAAATCAAATTCGACTTCCTGTCGTGCTGTTTCCGTTTCACTGTTTCACGTTATTTGTCAAGTTAGAATTATTCGAATTCGGTTCTTAGTGACAAAACACCAACAACAGTCAAAGTCATTACCGTAAGGCCTTATGTTTTATAGGATTAGATGAATGAAGTAAGACAAACAAAACAAACTGTAAACGGTGCCTTTAATGAAATTGTACATATAATCAACTAATGTAATTGCAGATCAGAGGAAAACGTTAAAACATTGGAGAAAGCGATGCAATGAGCGAACAGGAAAATCATTAGATTGTTGATTATTAATAATGTTTTATTTTTCTCAAAAAAAAAATAATCACCAATAATTTTACATGTTGCGAGAAAACAAAACTCAAATTAAATTAACAGCGAACTGCGAAGACGTCCATATCTTACCGCATTGCCTCCAATTTTTAACTAAAAAGTGCATTCATATATCGTTTCAGAATAGATGAATTTATCACTATGTACTAGAATTTTGTAAATATTTATTGCGAATAATGCTAGGATTAGGTGGAAACAAACAAGAAGAAAAATAAACATAGTATTGTTTGAAAATTCTTTCTGATTATGCATGTGTTTTTGTAATGGTCGTCTTTTCAGAAGTCTACTTCACCGCTTCGTATCTCATATTTCCTTTGCGTACAAAAGACAAAAAAATTCCTTCAATTTCTTCAAACGTCAAATTTTCTAATCATTCACAGAGCGTAAGTGGGGGTAAACCCGCATCCTAGGCATATGGTTTTTGTGTATTTATTTATTTATTTATTTGGAGCAGGGATAAGCCCGGTGGAGATGAAATTTAGCACTCTCTCTCCAGCAGGCATAAAACCTCCTCATCATTTGTATCAACAGATTACAATGATCCAACAGATACAGAAACTAAATTTATAACACTATAACTAATTGATGACTATTTTTACCTGGAGCTGTTAGCGGAATATATTCAATAGACTTCACTATTTAGGTACATTTTAATTCCACTATTTCAATGTCACGTTATTAGACTTTCACAAAGTCACTACACTTTAATGAAGTCTAACAAACGCTACAATACAGATAAGCGTATTTCGGAATATTATTTACATCCTTCTTCAGTGTATCGGTTTTATAAGTTTGTTTGAAAGAATGCTGTAATGCTGCTCCTTTTATACGAAATGTCTTATTGACAACGGGTAAAAACGGGAAGAAATGGTGGTGGAAGACAGAAAAAAACGACGAGGTTAGAATCGGCATGTAGATCTAATTAGTGATAAAAATGGATAATGGAAGACAGAAAAAAGAGGAAATAACGACCAGGTTGTATCTCTATAGAAAGGTAATAGAATTGAGAAACCGACTTTTGACCGGAGCTTTTTTTAACGCTCAATTTTCTAAGAGATAGCTAAACAGACTTCTGGTTCCGGAGATATTATGTAATAAGTGCTTAATCACTTCTGGTTCCGAAGATATTATGGTATAAGTGACGTAACCGACAAAATGCGTTGTTTTGCCTTTCTCTATACAAAAGTAATAGAATTGCAGGAAGACCGACTTTCGAACGGAAGACACATAGTGTTATATATAATTTGACTCAGCTCGACGAGATCGAAAAATTTCTGTGTAGGTATCTGTGTGTATGTATGTACATATTTCACAGATTTTTTTACCACTCAAGCGTTCTCGGAGATGGTTGAACCGATTTCAACACCATTGATCAAGTTTGAAGATCACATGGCAGTCACTTTCGGTTCTTGAAATATAATCTTGACTCACATCTAAAAGTAAAACATGTATACGTCTTGAAAGCACATAAGAGTTTCCGAAAGAAAAACGTGGTGAAACTCAATCTTGGTTTACTTTGATTTTTTTTGCAAGTAATCCAGTAATCGTCTTGAAAGCACATAAGAGTTTCCGAAAGAAAAACGTGGTGAAACTCAATCTTGGTTTACTTTGATTTTTTTTTGCAAGTAATCCAGTAATCAGTGGATTACATTAGGAATCCAAAAGTAGTCATTGATAATCTTTAGTAATCTGAGTAATCACTGAGTTCTGATTTTTTTCTTAGAACAATTCATATAATCAGAAAATATCTCAAATTAATCGCCATCAAAATAATTCGCCATCAAGTCTCTTCATATAAAAAAATTTGTTTCACAATTATATTGACCAATAAAAATACATAAGTTTAAGGGGTTTATGGGATAAACAGTTTCGGAAAATCGTTTTTTTACATTGTCTTGTAGTTTAACATTTCAAAAATATTGTGTCAAAATTCCAAGAAATAACTCGTACTTTATGTAAAATGAAGAACATTTTTGTACTCGAATCAGATGGATCGTCGCACGACTGATATAATTCTCGCATCGTCAGCTACAATTTCAAAAAAGCCGACTACAATAGTATCATTGTTTTTCTTTTTCTTGCAGTTACTCTTTACATCCGTTCCGAAAATAGCCATGTAATGGGCGGTTTCCACATTCATTAAACAAAACTTTTTTGACGAAGTAAATTCCAAATAATGTAAACTTTCATTACGAACTACCCAGATAAAAATATTGACGAACTACACATATAAAAATATTTACATCTATTTTTACATGCACATATTTGGAGCAGGAAAGATCTTTTCTTTTCAATATACTTTAAAAGCGAATCTAAGCGTAAATTGAAATACGTTGTATAATTCATTGAAAAATCAAGGGATTCTAATTTACTTTTACATCGATGATGGTTTTCAATCATTCAATTGATGTCATTTTCAAAGTATCAGTGAATTACATGTTGTGTAAATTTCATTATTTTTTCTGTGTACCTCTTTTTACGAACCCCCGTTTAGTTCGCTGTTACCACCTTATCTTTCAATATTAGTATACGGAAATTTAACTAGATTTAATTTAAATGATGCTTTGTAATATAAAAAAGTATGAATAAATTTTCTTAAGCTGTTTTTCCATGAGAAATTACAAAAAAAAATACATTATTTGATTCAAATTATCTTTTACTCTCCCCTTAAACACTAAGCCCGTTATGACAAATCTTGTAGTGCTGGTTTCATTCCGATATATGTCAGCATAACGCCGTTAAGCGTGAGTGTGTTTTATCGGTTGTGCATCTGATATTTTCATATTTTTAAAAGGGCAAATTCAGATTAACCTTACAGTAAAATTTCAAATGTAAAACGAAAGGAAGCGAAAACGACTAAATGATTTTTAATAGTCGAATAGATTCCAAACTAGATATCGCGTGTAGTCTGACAGTTGCCAATAGGCCCTTTTAAGAAGAATTCTGACCTTGTATATCATTTATTTATACCTGGCTTTAACCTATCGTGGTCGTTCACCGGGTGTTGTATCTAAATAGGGATAGTGGTTAGGGATATGGGGAGGGGAGAGGGGTTCGTTTACAATGTATTAATTATAACACTTCAATCAAATTTAATGTGTGATCTGTGCTGGTTTGACTGTTCAGGATTGTGGAGAACATTCCTGGGGGCGCCACCTCGGGGGATGGCTGCTAGCTTAGTTAATGTCCGAGATTCCTGTTTGTTTTCGGTTGTATTCATGTGTGGTTGGATTCATTTTCCGGCCGCGGGAAACATCTCCGGGCCGCTTGCTTGGTTGATGGGTGGTGTTTCTTCTCGTCGATAGTGTTCTAGGGCCGTGGTGAGCATACAAGGGGGTGTCTGTCGCTCTGCAAATGTCCCACCGGTTTAATGATCGTTCCGATGATCCTTGTGCTGCGTTGTTCGTCACGGATGCCTCGGAGAAAGGAGAATGTGTTAGGCTATTCTATTAATGTGTGACAGGGGTTTGATGGGGAGGGGTTTTAAGCTGTGGTGTTTATTGGTAGATAGGGAGTTTCGGTGAGTTTTAGTGCGCTAATGAAAAAAGATCTTGTTAATGCTGCGGCCAAGGTGGTGAATCCGAAGTGTGGGAACTCGGGCGGATGTTATTTGTGAACGACATTGAGCGGCGAGGCGTTCGTCTGTTTTAACGGTCAGTTAGGTTGTAAGGATGGGTCTTTCGGGGAAGCGATGTTTCTTGGTGAGGGGGGAGTTTAGGTTAGATGGGTTTGGTTTGATTTACATTTGATTTCTGCTGGGATTAAGTTCTATTGGTAGTGGATCTAAGGCAGGTTTCAGATCTGTTTCAGTAGGCGGGCGTCTTTTAACATCAGGATCATTGTGGTCTCCGCGACAGAGTCGTTTGCTAAGGCGTCCCGTAACGAGAGGCTGATGTTGTATTGTTTTCTGAGGTTGTCGTATTCTGGGCAATTTATTAGGACATGCTCAACTGTGAGTCTCTCGTTGCAAGTGTGACAGACGGGGGGGGGGGGATGATCGGGATATGTAGTGCGGGTGCGTGTGTCGAGTGTGTCCTGTCCGTAGGCGGGACAGCGCTCGTTGTTCGATCCGGTCCGGTCGATCCGTCCATTTGGACAGGTCTCCCTTGATTTTGGGGAGGGTCCCCACCGAGTATCTCCAATGTCCGATGAAGTGGTCGGTAAGTCTTCCCCAAAACTCGGTGATCAAGTCTGCCGCCGGAACCTCTGGTGCATATCGGAGGGCATCCCTTCCCATGGCCGCAAGTTGGTCAGCTCTCTCGTTTCCCGGGATCCCGCTATGTCCAGGAACCCAGCATATTGTGGTTTTGTTGCCGCAATATGTTTCGATTGCCTGGACGAACGGGTGCCTGGATCTTCCAGTCTCCAAAGCGGTTATAACCGCCAGGGAGTCCGAGAAGATCACAGCCTCGGACCCCGGGGGTATGGCTACGATGCATGCAAAGATGGCTGCGGCCTCCGCCGAGAAGACCGAACATTTCGGGGAAAGGCTCCGAGAGATTGATGTGTTTGGGCCCCATACTCCGAACCCCGTGCCAGCGTCCGTTCGAGACCCGTCTGTATAGTATGAGGCGACACCTCTAAACCTGTCGGCTTTTAGCTGGAGGAAGCTGCTCATAGCCAAAGCGGGGGAAGGTTTGGCTCCTAGAGACTGTGCCAGTGAAGTATCGGTTTTGGGGAAGTCCGGCTGGTACCACGGCCTTCTCCAAACCCGGTGTAGGCGGGCCAATTTTGGAAGATTGTTCCCTGTGAAACTCTTGTATAACCGTTTGGCTATCTCCGAGAGTGAGCAGTCTTCTTTTCCAGAAGTTCTCTCCAGCCACCCCAGAGATCGGCGGAAGATGATCCAGGCTGAAAACCAGCGGAATGGGAGAAGTCCCGACTCAACGCAAGCAGCTGTAGCTGGGGTGCTTGGGAGAAGGTTTGAGGCAGTTCGAACGGCTCTATTGTAAGTAGGGGATAAAATCTTAATCAGATTTTCCCTGCTTCCAGCCGTTGCCTCTATCCCGTAGAATATCCGACTCCAGATCAGTGATTGGGCCAATTGGATCCCTTGATATCGATTCCATCGAGGGTGCCCGTGACTGATGGCTCGAATCAGCCTTAAGCGAGATTCGCAGTCTCTTTTGACTTGTCCGAAGTGGTATTTGAAGTCGAGTTTTCGGTCGAAGTATATGCCGAGTATTCTCGGGTTCTTCACAAATGGAACATTGATTGTTCCGATAGAGACTGTGGAGTCGGTGTTGAAATGTCCTTCTCGACAGAAATGCGAAATTGTGCATTTATTTGGGGCGATATTGAAGCCTACGCGATTCGCCCATAGGCGAATCTCGTTCGTCGCCTGTTGGGTTATCTGTCGAGCAATGGTGCGCGATTTGTCCGCGACAATTATGACTATGTCGTCAGCGTATACGAAGATGTATATATTCGCTGGCAACCTGTGAAATACGGAATTCATTCCCACTAGGAATAGGGTTACGGCCAAAACCGATCCCTGAGGAACACCGTTACCTTCGACGAATGTTTGGGAAAGGGATCCACCTATGCAGACTTGGAAGCTCCTCCCTTGGAGGAAGTCTTGCAGGAAGGTGCCCATTCGTCCGTTGATGCCCCAGTCAACTAATTGCCTGAGGATCCCTTCTCGGTTGACTGTATTGTATGCTTTGGCAATATCGATACAGAGAGCATCGACATGAAGTCCTTTGTCTATTTTCTCGCGGATAGTATCATACAGCGCCGCCAAATGGGCGCCAGTACCTTTTCCTTGGCGGAAGCCGAATTGCCTATGATCCAGTAAACCACGCTCTTCGAGAAGAGAGACGAGGCGCCGGTTTACTAGTCTCTCCATGATTTTCCCTATGCAGGAGAGAAGGCTAATTGGTCGGAAATTATTGGCAGAAAAGGATCCGGCACAGCCTTTTGGAATTGGGACAGTGTGGGCTGTCTTCCATCTGGCTGGGATCTTGCCTAAGAACCATACTCTGTTGAATAAGTTTAGAAGGCCAATGCGACTTGAGAGCGGAAGATGCCGGAGCATATCATAATCGATATCATCCGGGCCCGTCGATCTGCCCCTTGCGGAGTTTAGTGCGAAGTTTAATTCTTCTGCTGTGAATGGTCGGTTCCAAACCTCGTTTTGGTCGGGTGGAAATGACACCGGGGTACGCTTGGCAAATCTTCGTTGGACCAGAAATGCTTTTGGTAGCGCGGTGTCTGCCGATAATGATTCAAAGTATCGGCCGAGGTGTTCAGCTATCTCGGCCGGTTCGTAGGTGTATTGGTCATAGATTTTGAGCGAGAACCCTTTTTGTCTACGTTTGCCACGTAGTGAGTTGACCCTTCTCCACAATTCTTTGGTGGATGAATCCGCAGAGATACCATCTAGGAAGCGGTTCCAGCTGTCAGCCTTCGCCTTGGCGATGACCTCCCTGGAAACGTTTCTTTGGCGTCGAAATTCCTGCGCTTTGCTTTCCCTGGATGGATGGTAAACGGGGGTTTTTCTTAGTGCTCTAAGGGCTTTTCTACGGGCTCGGACCGCCGCTGCCACTTCGGTGGACCACCAGTGGACTGCCCGCTTCGGCGGGGATCCGCTGGTTCGTGGGATGTTACTTTCCGCTGCTCTCAGGATGGTGTTCTCAAGCTCCTCCACTGAGGGATCCCAATCCGGTGGGGTTAGGGCCCTCATGGAGTTTTCGTATCCCTCCCAATTTGCTCGGTGGGGTATCCATTTCCTGCGACGCGAGGCGGGAGGCGGACGTCTGTTAATCGAGATGCATATCGGCAGATGGTCACTACTCCCGATGTCTGTCCACGTTGACCAGCCGCATGCGCCGGTCAACGATCGAGATGCCAGAGACAAGTCCAATGACGACATGCAGTTGCTCCTGAAGAACGTCGGACTTCCATCGTTGAGTATTACGGTGTCGCACTCCTCCGTAGCGCGCAGGATTTCCTCTCCGCGTTTGTTGTTTTTCACCGAACCCCATGCTCTGTGGTGCGCGTTGAAATCACCCAGAACGAGGAAAGGGGGTCGGAGTTTCTGGAGGAAATCCTTCAGTTTCCGGCCCACTCCCTTAACCTCGTTCGGGATGTATACCGATGCCACTGTACAGGGGATCGGGAGTTGGATGGTAATGGTCACCGCTAAAAGATCGGTTTCTATATCGCGGAGAGAAAACGGGACATCCTCTCTTACCGCTAGACCGATGGTCTGGTATATGTTTTTGCCTGTGGCTGCATTCCATGAGTAACGGCTTCCAAGCCATGGAGATACGTCCGTGGATTGGTTGATGTGTGTCTCTTGGAGTGCAATCACGGTTGGGTTGAGGAGGGATACGATATGCTGTAAATCACCTAGAGAGTTACGCAGGCCATTAACATTCCACTGGATGGCAAGCGTGGTCCGAGTGGACAGGTCGACTGGGTCGATGGAAGATGAGCTTTCGCTCGCACTTGGTATTGTGGGTTCGGGAGGGCTGATTGGTTCGCCTCGGGGGGAGGACCAGGCACCCGCACTGTCATTTGCTGGTGGTGTGACGAAGGGAGAGGGGGAGCGAGTATTGATGACCGGTGGCCCATAGAATGGGTTGTCCGGGTGGAGGGTCGCTTGAACGTCACCACGGTGGGAGGTGGTGGTTACATGTTTACGACAGCATGCTGTGATGTGCCAAGAACACCCTGGGATGGGGCTGGAGCATGTCCCGTGGTAGTCGGTTGTACTGCCTTGCCTGTGTGGTTCTGTCTCCCCACCCTGGACCCAAGTACCCACCGAAACTGGTGGGGGGGCAGGCGCAGGAAGACGGGCAGGTTGATTAGTACTTGTTTCGCCTTGGTTGGTCCGACAGCCAGGTTGTAGTTGGCTAGCCGAGCGGCCCGCACTCGCTTCGTCCCGGCCTTCTTGCGAGGGCTCGAGGGAAGACCACCGGTCGCTCGCTGTGAGTTGAGGGGGGTAGTAAATACCTGTTCTAGGCAATGCAAGAGGAGAGTGTGGGCTGGTAATGGGGACCGGGTTTGTGTTTTGAGTAATGGATAAGTTGTTAGGGTGGGCGGGAGGCGCCGTGATTCGACCGGACAGTGCCCGGGTCGACTCGCCGCCTCTCGTCCCCTTGAAGTTTACGTTTATATCGTGTGTGATGTTCTGAGGGGGTCAGTCCCCGTATGAGAGATGAGCGCTAGACTGTTAAATGTGTGTTGTTTCAAAGGTGTTGATCGGACTGGTCTATTGTCATAGATGCAGTTGATCTGGTTGGGGATGGTTCACGGCTGGATATGTCAATGGTGGAAGAATTTGGAGAGGTAGGGAGGTCTGGGAGTTCTGTCATGTCTTGATCCTGGGTAGAGAGATTTACGCTAATGGTCGGAGATTTGCTGTTCTTCTTCTTCTTTTTTTTCTTGTCTCCCTCTTCGGTTGATCCGAAGTCAACCCGTTCGAGAGATCTGCCTTTTCTTGTTGGTCGAGTGCTAGGGGTGGGGAAAGATTTGATATTGGATTGTGTTGTGTTGTTGTGTTGTGTTTGGTTATTGTTTGATGGTAGAGTTGCCTTTTTTTGCTGCTGATTTGGGTTTCGAGTGGCGACTGTTTTGGTGATTTGGGCCGGCAGGGGAGTTTCCTTCTGTGTGATGATGTTATTTTGCTCGTTTTTTAACAGCGACTGAATCTGTTGTCGCATCTCCGCCATTTGCTTATTCGCCTCCTCAAGCGCCTTACGGAGTTGTGCTATTTCTGAATCTGTGGACTCGACTTGTTTTTGGGCGCGAAGGGAGAGGATCTCGGCTTTGAGAAGCGCGATCGTCCGGTCCTTCTCATCGCTTCCTGGGTTCAAACGATTTTGTAGTTTGTTGGCGTATGTGGAGTCGGGTTTATTTTGTCTCATCAAAGCACGGGCTTCCGGGAAGGAAAGTCCCCTGTCGGTTTTCAGCTTCACAATCGCCTCTTCTTCTATCCATCTCGGGCATTTGTGATTGCAGGCGGAGTGGTCGCCGCCGCAGTTCACGCATTTTGGGGGATTCGGGCACGGCGTTCCTTCAGTGTTTTCGTGTGATGAGCCACAGGATAGGCATGTGGTTTGGTTAGGGCAGAATCGACTGCCGTGTCCGAACCTCCCGCACTTGTAGCATATCATGGGAGATGGATAGTATGGTCGTGTGGCAGTACGGATCAGACCGATTTTGACGTGTAGAGGGCGGACAGGCCCAGTGAATGAGAGGACGATGAGGGGGGTGTTGGAAACGACCCCGTCCTTCCTCTTGGTGATCAGACGAACAGCACAGACATCTTGCTCGCGGAGTTCATCCAAGAGGGCGTCTTCACTCCAGTTAATAGTGTCCAGGTCGCGGATCACTCCCTGGACAATATTGAGGGTGGGGTGGGGGACGACTTCAACCCTTTATCAGCTCTTTCAATCCGAGCAGGGCTTCTAGGGTTTTTCGCGAGGATGTACGAATCACATAACGTGTACCGCGGGCCTCTTTGGTGGCCTCGATCGTTTTGAGTGGGTCGAAACCCAGAATTCCCTGCACGGATTTGGCTATGATGAAAGGATTGGGGGGCAGACGCGCCTCGGCCGCTCCTTCCTGACTAACAGCACGCAAGACGAGAGTCTGCCTATCGATTTCATCCCCCGAGTTCAGGAACTGCGGGAGGCGGCTACTAGGCGCGAGGGGGGGAAATTCAACGGTGGTGTTGCGTAGAGTGGTTCTAGTCTTCGACCCGGAGGCTATCGCCCCGTCCGGGGGCTCTGGTCCCGTCATTTGCGGGGTGGGGGGGGGGGGATTAAGGCGTGGAGGGTGTTAGTGTTTCGGGGGAGGTTTTATGTGTAATTACGTTATAATATGGTGTGATAACAAAAGAATTGATAATAAAAGGGGAGCTCACGTTGCTGTCCGAGATGCAGGCGATGCTTGCCGGTAGGCTCTGCAATTACCGTGCTGATCCAGCCGGCGTGGCTATTCCGCGCTGCTTGTAAACAGAAAAGAGGTCACTAAACGATTAATACCGTCTGTGCGGCTTTAAACAAGATGGCCGTCCGTTCGGCTGTATGAAGCACTATTATTCACAATAGCCGTCCGTTCGGCAGAGTAACACTTTACTATCGCTATCACTGCTTCCACTATGCCGACTATGCGGTTTCACTACAACAGCTAACTGGTTATTTATTTGACCCTTTGTTCAGGTCACCGTCCATGCGGTTTTCTATTATCAATGGCTGTGCCGGATGGCTGAGCCTGTGCCCCGGAGCCGAATGGCTATGGCGGCCCGGAGCACCACCGGACTATTACGACGAATTTTTCGCTTTAAACACGCTGAATAGACGGAACGGATGCACTACCGTTATTTACGCGCGACAGTCTGTGTTTTTCACAGAAAAAAGATACTGATTACCGATGGAATGATTTAAAGACTCACACTCACGGCGGGATCGAGAGAGCGAACGATCCGATCAATACGCGTGCTCGATACGAACTGAATTCTGACCTTTTAAACCTGATTACCTGTTTGGTGCAATATTCTAAATGGCGTCACTTAAATAGAGTGAACTTTACATCTGCTGTTTCAACTGATGAGTCGAAGATGAAACGCAAAAGATAATGTTTCAGTTTATAACCACACTCACTTTGACCGACCGAAATTATTCAATTACATATCGTGTATCCCATTGAATTTTATTCGGATCCATTTCCCAGTTCCGTAAATACTGGGTGATGAATGTTTAAAATGTCTAACTCAGGATTTCGTTCCGGAAGGGGCTCAGAAAACCGACATTATAATCTTTCCGTCCCATTGAGACACCCTTCGAAGCACTCGTGCTAACTTCAATCTATTGTCGGCTAATCATTCTGTTCTCTGACGTATAATAATGGATTCAGCCAAACATGTTCTCGAAGAGAGCTTGCGTTCGTCTTTCTAGCCCTAAATAAGTATGTGCGGGATCCAGCGGCAGAATATCTTTCTCATATGTAGAATCCTACTCGGGCACTTTCTCTTTCCGGTCGTCCAGTACAATTTTATGTATTTTTATTATTGTCGGTACAAGCCTGGTATCATCTTCCATTTTATGTGGTTCTGACTCTGTTTTGCTTCGTAGCCGCTGCGTGCTTCATCGGCAATGGAGCTTTGACCATCACGTAACTTTCAAAACCTTTATCTCACGGTGTAATCTACAGGATTAACAGCCCCATAATATTTTTCAAACTTTTTTTTCGTTTCTGTTTCTGATTTCGGGAGTGGCCAGGGCCCCTCGCCCCCCTCTGGTTACTTGGCTAGTCTAACCGTCATATAATCTATCTTCTATCTATACATATAAAAAAATGGATGTAAGTTTGTATGTTTGTAACGCGATAACTTCGGAACTACTGAACGGATTGCCACCAAACTTGGCACAGGTACTTCTTACATTTCAGAGATGGTTTAGGGAGTATAGTTATATGGAGGGAGTGAAAAATTTGTCTAATTTGACAAGAATCGATACTTTTCAAGACCATAGAAACAGTTCGCATATATTAGATATGATTATATGGGGGGTGGATGTAGCAAGTGCCTTTAAGAAGGGGGGTGTAATATTTGTAATGGCATAACTCCGGAACTACTGAGCGGATTGCTATCAAACTTGGCACATGTACTTACTGCTTATCAAAAAAGGTCATAAGCGTATTTATATAGGGAAGGGGACGTAGCAAGTGTCATTAACATGGGGGGATCATGAAAAAAATATACATAATTTGCTGAGAATCGATACTTTTTGAAGACCATAGAAACATTATGGATACCTAAGATATTTCTACATGGGGGTGGATGTAGCAAGTGCCTGTAAAAAGGGGAGGGGGGGGAGGTGTAGTGTTTGTAATGGAAAAAACTCCGAAGATACTGAACGGATCCAAAAAGGCACAGATACTTCATGCTCTTCAGAGATGATCATAAGGGTATTTTTATGGGAGAAGGAGCGTAGCAAGTGACCTTAACAGGGGGCTCAGAAAAAAACTAATTTGACGAGAATCGATACTTTATGAAGACCATAGATTTTGTATACCTAAGATATGATTATAAGTGGGTTGATGTAGCAAGGATCTCTAAAATGGGGAGTATAATGTATATAAGGACAAAACTCCGAAACTACCGAACCGATTGCCACCAAACTTCGCACAGATACTTCTTGCTCTTCAAAGATGAACATAAGGGTAATTTATCAGTTCGTGCTGGCATCTCATCAGACACAGTCGACAATTGCTTACGGTCGAGACGATAGAAACAAAGACAATACAGTGTAGTGAACAATAGAGTGTACGAAATGGGCAAATACGATTTAACAAAGCCTGAAACTTGGCCTACAAGGCCAAATTCAATTTGTATTGATTTCAAGCGCTGCAAAGTTAGACCAGCAGCAACCGAAATTGAAATCTTGCTTAAGGAACGAATGCATCTAAACGTTACTGATGTAAGTGAGATTCAATTCAACAAGGCGTCTAACTGTGTGTACATTATGTTCAAACGTGAAAAAGATGCAATTGCATTTGCTTCGGTTAATAACGGGGTGCACAGTATTGATCATGACAATGTTAAATATAAAATCCCTGTGTACATGGTGGATAATGCCATAGAAGTACGCGTGCATGACCTTCCCCCGCAGACCAGCGAGGGGTATGTTCGGGAATGTATGTCGCAGTACGGTGAAGTTCTTTCCATCGAAAGGGAAGTATGGCGGAATTTTTTTCCGGGTATCCGGAATGGCGTGCGAGTAGCACGTATGCAACTACGTAAAGCAATTCCATCTTACATCATTTGTGATCAAGACGGGATACATCCGTGTAAAACGCTGATTACGTATGAAAATCAACTGGTTACATGTCAGTTTTGTGAACAACCTGCACACTACGGCAAACCTTGCACTGAAACTGCAAAAAGGACATCTTTAAACAAAAAAAAGGTCAACCGCCCAACAACGGAAACTAGTGAGCGCAGTACTCCTGTTGTACCATCAAACCCACCAACAACTGCAATTAATGCACAACAAGGCGCGTCTACAGCAACTAACAACCAACCCAAGAATGCGAATTACAAGGAAAACGAAGAAAAAACGGAAACCAACAACGATACCACCGATGCGGCAATGGAGGACGAGACGAGCCACGAACAAAGTGCCCCTCACTCATCGCAAGATAAAAATGGAAGCTCCTCTCCCCCTAGAAAAAGGGTGACAACGAGATCCAACGGTAAAAAAATTATTTTATCTAATAAAAACATGGCTCATTCGGCCACGTAAAGCTTGTACGCAAATTGGCCTGAATAAAAAAAATTTTATAAAAAATAAGGGTAATTTTCAGAGGGAAAAGCGTAGCAAGTGTCCTTAATAGGAGAGCACCATAACTATTTTATCTAATATGGCGAGAATCGATACTTTTTTATGACCATAGATACTTTTTGCACAACTTAGATATGTTTATAAAGGTAAGGTGCCTCTAAAAAAGGGAGTGTAGTGTTTGTAACGGCAGAATTCCGGAGAGGGGGGAGAGTGTATAAGAAGTGTCCTTCACATGTGGGGTGTGGACCAACTCAAAAGACCGTACTAAGCTCAAGTTATCAATGCTATTCATAGGCTGCTATAAGGATATTTAAAGGGGGATGTAGTAAGTGTTTGCTAACAGGGGGAATTCGAGACGAAATGTTTCGAATTTGTGAAAATGGACATGTTCCGACAGGCAGAAATATTTATTACAACTAATAGATGGTCGTAAGGATATTCATAAGCGTGAAGTAAGTAAGTAAGGGTAACAAGTATCTCTAATAAAGAAGCTGGACGACAAATTGTTTGTATGTATCTGCATTGTTCCATAAAAACTCAGAAAACTATCACAAACTTGGTTTTGCGATTTAAAGGTGATCATAAGAATATTCTTCAAGTTTTCTTCAGGAGATATTCATTGCCAAAGTGAACAAAAGGGTGGAATTTATAGCAAGTGCCTTTAAAGAGCGATGTTTATTGTAAAATTTATTCTCTATGTCGACAAACAAGAAGGAGAGGGGCTTAGACTAGAAGAAGGGGGTTTGAAAATCAATTTTCATCTCCTATTTTTTGTAAAGCAATAGAGGGGAGAGAATTTGAAGGTAGATAGTATTGCTATTGTTAACCAAGTTTGAAACATGTACCAAAGGGGGGAATCGATAATTGTTGAAGAGCATTGATACTTTCTACACTACTCAGAAGTGGTTATAAGGGTTATCATGGAGGAGAGCTGTAGTAAGCTCACTAAAAATTATGATTATTGTGACATCTGAGATGGAATATTGTGCGATCGGGTTGCCGTCTATGTTGTGTCACTACAATCAGAGTTTCACTGGACAGGATAATTTCGAGAATGTTTTTGCGCCCTTACCTTCCCGAAACATTTCCGAGCAACGCCGGGTAACTCAGCTAGTTTACGATATAATTAACGTAATAGGTAATTTAAATGCAAAGCATGTCTAGTGTAACTGTAGGCAAAATAACCGTAATGGAAAAATACTTCATAATCAACTCTCTGCTGGTTACTTTACAGTTCTTTATCGCAGTAATTCGATTCGCTTCTCTTCCGTGAAAAATCCCTCTACAATTGATCTGGTTCTAACAGATCAAATTCACATTTGTAGTGAACCGATTACACATGCTGACTGTGACTCAGATCATCTTCCAGTAACATTCAGACTTTCCAACGAAGCTATAATTAATCCAATTAGTTCTATTTTCAACTATCATAGAGCTAATTGGTTGGATTACAGATCTCACATTGAAAATCATGTGGATCATGAAACTATTTTAGAAAATTCTGCGGACATCGACACAGCAATTGATAATTTGAATCATTATATTATCGAAGCTAGAAATCTTTCAGTTCCCAAAGCTCAAACTAAATTAAATTCTCCTATCATCGATGACAATCTTCAACTGCTCATTCGGTTGAAGAATGTTCGTCGACGACAATATCAACGTTCTCGTGATCCTGCTATGAAAAATATAGTTAAGGATTTACAAAAAGAAATTAAACATAGATGTACTCTTTTGCGAAATGAAAATTTAGCTAAAGAAGTTGAACAAATTAAACCATATTCTAAAACTTTCTGGAAACTTTCTAAGGTTCTTATAATCCTCAGAAACCAGTACCTGCTCTCAAGGAAGGAAATCAAATACTTTTAACAAATGGCGAAAAAGCTTAAAAACTTGCTCAGCAGTTCGAGTGTCCACAATTTTAATTTGAACGTTGTGAGTCCTATTGAAAATGAAGTCTCACTGAAATATGATCATATTTCAACTCAAGTATTGTTACAAGATGACATTATTGAGACGAATTTAGATGAAATTAAGTCAATTGTTAGGAAACCTAAAAACATGAAGGCTCCTGGTAATGATGGAATCATTAATATTGTTAATAAAAATGTTCCTGATGTTGCCTTGAAACTCCTGGTTAAAAATTTCAACAAGTGTTTTTCATTAGCTTACTTCCCAAAAAGATGGAAAAACGCTAAAGTAATTCCTATCCACAAACCCGATAAAAACCCAGCAGAAACATCAAGTTATCGAGCAATTAGCTTACTTTCTTCTATCAGTAAACTTTTTGAAAAAATTATCTTGTTGAGAATGATGTCTCATATAAATGAGAATTCAATTTTTTCGTCAATTTTTACAATGCAATATTTGTTTTGATTGCTGTCGCAATTGCTAAAGAATAGGTTGAAACAAGGACCAAAAATCCGTTGAGATAAAATTAGGAACAGAGTAGTGAACATATCATGAACAACAATTCAACAAATTATGAATTTTACAGATGACATAATTCTGCGAACGATACAATTCCAAACTACTCAACTTTTTAAATGACGCAATATTCCATTCGTTCAGAATTTTACAGGCTCCGAGTTTAATTTGCACTCGGCAACCAAATGCCGCTGTATGGATTTTTACGTACGTATCATTTATTCATCAAGCAAATATGTGCTTCTGTGGCTCATTCGATTAACTGGCGTGCTTTCTAATCTTTCTCAGTTCAAGTCGCGCTATTGCTATCGATCTTTTGTTTCCTATTTAATTCAATTTCAAGCGATGTAATTTACAAATCACACAATTTTACATGTTCTTGGACGTAAATTTGTGTGAAATACGACGGTCCATTTATGTGCATCTTTTAAGATTTGAATTCAGAAGATTTTTTCGTACTGTGTAACTTGCAATGCAAAATGCTTAATTTTCTTTATTCTACTGTACAGAAAAACGGAAAAGTCAGAAAATGAGCGTTACGAGAAACATGTTTTCAAATTACAGAAATTTAATTTAGCGTACTTTCGAGGCTGATTCTTAAAAAGCCATCTTCCACACGATATCGTCCGAAATTGAGCTCTAATACATCGAAATGATTAATCGATTTGATCACGAAACATGTAGCCCCAAATACTATAATAATGTGAAATATTTAGCAACATATAACCATATAAACAAATATACAAAAAAAATTAGGATTTTCCTGTAGTTTTTATTCAAAATAATAAACCTAACAGATTTTATCCATATTAAAGGTTCACGCATTTATCCAATCAACATACCTTATGATCAAAAAAGAACCGGAACTTTCATTTTAAAATTCCCGCGCTTTTCCAATCGGTAAACTTTTATTCTCTCAACATTGGCAACACTTTTATACACATTCTGTCAAATTTTGACGCATATCGTACGATTAGTTTTTGTGTGGGGTCTATACAAAGAAGTTGAAAAATTTTCGTGTGGCGATTTTTATAATGGAGGCGAGCCGTTGTTCTAAATTTTCATCCATTATAAAAATCGCCACACGAAAATTTTTCAACTTCTTTGTATAGACCCCACACAAAAACTAATCGTACGATATGCGTCAAAATTTGACAGAATGTGTATAAAAGTGTTGCCAACGTTGAGAGAATAAAGGTTTATCGATTGGACAAGCGCGGGAATTTTAAAATGAAAATTCCGGTTCTTTTTTGATCATAAGGTATAACAAAATAAAACAGGATTCGTACCGATTGGCTCAGTAGTTTCTTTTTAATCGGGAGAGATTTTGTGAAAATCCGTTCAAAGTTTGAAAGCTTCAACAAAATGGAATGGCACGTGTAGGGTAAAGTGTTCTAATACGCCCCCCTTAAGAAAACATTGAGATATTTCTAAATGTACTGATATATTTTCTTCAAGAATGTAGGTATTTCTTTGCAATACGCTTGAGGAACATGACTCACAACAAGAGACATTACGCCCCACAACAATGGTGCAATATGCCCCTTGAAATGTCGATATAGAAGAAAAGCAGATAAAGAAGATATTACTTTCATTAGAAATTAATTGCATAATCAATTAATTACAATTGGAAACCAACATTTTTTAGGCTCCCAGCGCTACATTTAGTTCTAATAATCGTTATAAGTCTTCAAAATTGTATTTTAACCCGAAGCATACTGTTGAATCGAGAGTGGGGCATATTGTCCGTAAAGTGACTGTTATGAGAAAATTTGTATATCAAAGAAATGACTTTGTTTCTCTTGTTTTCTATACTGTAAATAAAGACATTACCACTGCTAAAAGTTATTTACTAAGTAGCAAACCGACCATTAGACTTTTTACACGGTTAAAATGCTTGTTTAGTCGAAGCAAAACCTTACATCGAAAAGCTGGCTAATGACATTTTCAGTTTTTTTCATATTTTCCAGCAAAAGACAACTGCCAAACTTGCATAGCAGAAAGATCTTACGAAAATATAGTGTTAGTGATAAAACTTTTGTTTAGAGAAGTCATGAATACTTAAAAAAAGAAGAGCGGCGTTTAGGTCAGCAGGGACGCTTTATAATACTTTCCCCTAGATTCGAAAAAGTTTATCTTCAAAAGTTTTGGATGTTTGACTATGAAACTTTGTTAACATGTTCTTCATTTCAACGGGAGCGGGTCATTTCACCGAAAGTTGTTTCGCCATTTTTTTAGGGTCAAAAATATGCTTTTATATCTCCGCATGTGGCACAGCCACATAACCGAAGCCAAGATGGCTCGACGGCACAAAGCCGCCAAGGCGACACCAGCTGAGTTGGTCGCCGACCCGCCGTCGGAAGCGGCGGCCTCTTGCATACAAACCTCTAACCGCCTCATTTGCCCGGTCTACTCAAAGCTGGGTTTCTAAAGCTACACTAATAAAGTTAACAAGTTATAATTCCATTCTGAGGATCATGAATAAACCAACAAAAATTATTCAATTATGGCATTCGGCGAAACGGCTTTCGGCGAAATGGCTTTCAGTGAAATGACTTTCGGCGAAATGACTTTCGGCGAAATGACTTTCGGCGAAATGACTTTCGGTGAAATGACTCTGATCCGTTTAAACATCTATCGATTGAGAAATTTAAATTGATTCAATTTTTCAAAGAGTGCATCCCTTAATGTTAGTTTTCGATAAAAGCTCTTGTTCCAGTCAGTGGATTTTGAAGTGAGGCAGCTATTTTGACGACAATACATTTTAATTTGCCCATTCCACTCAACATTGCCGAAATATGAATTGTTAGTAACGAAAAATCGTTAACGGTCATGTTCGCTTCTACTAACCAATTATACCGGAACCTAAGGAAATATATGGTATACCATTTGAAAAGAATAGGCCCTAGATGAGAGCCCTGTGGTACGCCAGATGTTATATTAACACTCCAAATACCAAGCCTCAAAAAAAGTTGGAACGGTAACTTTGAGCTGTCATAGCTCAGCTGTTTTTCAACGAATCTCAACAAATTTTACACACTCGAATTTTGTGAAGTTCGTAGATTGATTCCAAAACTTTGTAGCAGACGATTAGTAAAGGAAAACCAATGAAAATTTGATTTTTCCCGTTCCAAGTTTTTTTCACGCGCCCAATATGCCCTATCTGCTTTCCAATTTTCTTTCCTTTGGCATAAACGTCGCATAGAAAATATTGAATACATCAACTTTACCGAGTCATAACTTTGTTGTTAGTCAACCGATCTTCAAAATTTGTTCACCATTGGAAAGGTACTACTTCAACAAATAAAATGCACTGAAAAAAACTAACAATAGGGTTGTCTACCCAAAGTTATAATGAAAACTGTAGATAGATGATCTAAGAAAAGATGAGACTTTTCACAATGATCGTAAATATCTTGAAATTCAAAGCGATGACCTATATATTTTTATACATCATTCGATTGCTAGTGATACCAGCTACAATTTTCGCTCAACTACCATTCCTGCACAATCAAAAGAAAACTTTGAAAAAATAAAAATTTATAAATAATATATGAGTTTTTCATTTTTTTACATGTTTGTATATAACTCAAAAATTAAAGCGATGACATGTTCACATTTTTGATTCAAAATATTGGAATCATTACCAGAAACAATGTATTGATGATCAAAATTATATATCAGTTCAAAGAATTTCAAGAAATTTGGTACAAATACAGAAAATTTCTATTATTGGGAAAATTTTGCCAAAAAAATCAAATCAAAACTTTGACATTTTATGACACATATTTTTTTATTTTTTTTGTTGAAAATTTATTATGAACAAAATTTACAAAAAAAACTGAAACTTGCAATTCACTGAAAATCTTGAAAATTTGGGTAAATATACCTAAACTCTGAAAATAATTATGTTTTTGTATTGGACAAAAAATCTAAACAATTTTTATGCACAACCCAAACGGAATTGATAACTACTAGAATTAGGTTTTTTTGTTTTATGTTTTCCGTAAAATCTCAAAAAATCGGTAGAATCGGAAATTTCAAAATTTCTGATATATATTGCGTTCCAACGTTTCTGCAAATCAAGGTGAAAATATTGGAATCCATTTTGATTTCATCTGTTTCAAAGAGACGTAGAATTTGTTTCAATTAATAAAATAAATTTTGTGACAACACGAAAATTTTAAATTATTTCAATGGCTTTGTACAATAAGAAATAGAACGTAAAATTATATGAATTTCATATTCTAACCCATGGCAAAAGAAACCAACTACAATTTTAGAAAAAAATATTGCTTGACTTTTGTTATACAATCTCTTACGAACAAAAACATATATCTTAAATTTTCCGTTATCCTAAACAACATCGCTATCCTTATAATCGACAGAATATTAAAACTTAAATATCACAAACTTAGAACTATTTCGAAATGTACAGAACTCGAAATTCCCATATAAAAAATGTATTCTTCAAACAGTTTTGTTTGATTTTTGAAAAACATGAAAGCTAGTGCATGAACTAGTGTAACCTACAAAATGAAACAGTTCTCAAATCGGTTAGGCCATCTTTCTCAGTGAAGTGAGTTCCACTATTTCAGGTACTTATGAAACTGGAATCGCCCCGAATATTGGCTTTGCAGCAGCCTTTGCGATTAGCACCAACCAACCAATCTATTTGCAGCTTACAGTTGTCTTCGTCTCGAAAAACAACCTCTTCTTCTGAATGCTTTTTACTGAATGAAACCCTGCACCTATGTTATCAGAACTAATTGGCTCAAGTGGCATGTTCCCCTAGCTATTTGGAGATTTGTGGCTTGCCGTAGCTTCTGATCAACTTCCTGCTGGGAAGGAAAGGATAAAAGGAACATGGAAAGGAATTGGGATTTGGGTGAGATGGGAAAACAGCACAAAACATAAAGAAATAAATAGTCCTGCATCCCCGAAAGGATGCTGAACGATCTGCAGGTGCCAAAATGCACGGCTGATAAAACCTCCAACCAACGAGAGGCCTTAGAGATTTTACAAAAGCGAAACCATTGTGCATTCCCAGAAGAAAGCAGAACGATTTCTTCCCGAATATGCACTTGAATTAATTTAACACTTTAGAAGACAAAAATACCTTATTTTCATATATAGCTAATAAATGACTTACATGATACGAGTATTTTTCCATGAAAAAACCCAATGTTTGAACATAATTTAAAAAAAATTAAAAAAATATCTCCTCCACTTTTTTTATAAACATGCTCAAAAATATTTTCTGTCAAATACAAGAAACAACCTTTTTTTTGTTTGCCTCAATGTTAGATATAGCAGTTTAAAAATAACCTGTTTTTGAACTAGTTTTGCTCATAACTTCGGTTCAGAAAACGCTACCTGAATACGCCAGTCATTAAAAAATTGGTTTTAACAAACTCTAAAAGATGTTCAAAGATACCTATACGAAAAGAGAAAAATATAAATGCTAGAGCAAAAAAGCTGATTTTTTTAGGAACATCCTAAGTTGCTCTTTAAAAATAGCTGTAACACTAAAACCGTTGCAGATACTACTATGGTGTGCTCAGCAAAGCTGCTCGATATAAGTTTATCTACAATTTTGCCGAAGAATGCTGTCCTCTACCTCAATACATCCGGAAAATAAGTTTTGGATCACCTTAATAATAAGAGCCACCCTAATACCATGTACATCGACATATGGCTTATCTTCACTGATCATTTGTTTTGAAGACATCATAGCTCTTTAGTATAAGGTTTTTGTCCCCCTACATTGTGGATCCGGACCACTGTGCAATGCAATTTAACTCGGAAATTTTAAAATTTCTGATCTTTTACCTATTTTTGAGATTCTACGGCAAACCTACAACAAAATCAGAGTTTAAGTAGTTGTCAATTGCATTTGGGTTGTGCATAAATATTGTTTAGATTTTGCGTCCAATACAAAAATATAACTATTTTTAAAGTTTTAGGTTATTTTCTAAAATTTTTAAAATTTTCAGTGAAATCCAAGTTTCAGTTTTTTTTTGTAAATTTTGTTCATAATAAACTTCCATCTAAAATAAAAAAAAATATATGTCATAAAATGTCAAAGTTTTGATTTCATGTTGCTTGGCAAAATTTTCCCAATAATACAAATTCTCTGTATTTGTACCAAATTTATTGAAATTCTTCGAACGGATATATAATTTTGGTCATCAATACATTGTTTCTGGTAATGATTCCAATATTTTGAATCAAAAAAATGTGCATGTCATCGCTTTAATTTTTGAGTTATATACAAACATGTGAAAAAAAATGAAAAACTCATATATATTTATTTTATAATCGATTTTTTAAAGTTTTCTTTTGATTGTGCAGGAATGGTAGTTGAGCGAAAATTGTAGGTGGTGTCACTAGCAATCGAATGATGTGTAAAAATACGTAAGTCATCGCTTTGAATTTCGAGATATTTACGATCATTGTAAAAAGTCTCACCTTTTCTTAGGTCATCTATCTACAGTTTTCATTATAACTTTGGGTAGACAACCCTATTTTTCGTTTTTTTCAGTGCATTTTATTTCTGGAAGTATTACCTTTCCAATGGTGAACAAATTTTGAAGATCGGTTGACTAACAACAAAGTTATGACTCGGTGAAGTTGAAGTTCTCAATATCCGATTCGCGATGCAGGTGCCGCATGAATGCAGATAGGGCACATTTTGAACTTGAAAAAAACTTGGAACGGGAAAAATCAGATTTTCATTAGTTTTTCCTAAAAGATAATCAATAATGATATACTTAAAATAATCTACAAACTTCACAAAATTCGAGGGTGAAAAATTTATCTAAATTGGTCAAGTAACAACTGAGCTATGATAGCTCAAAGTTACCGTTCCAACTTTTTTTGAGGCTTGGTGCTTCGCGTAACTTTTTTAGGCTTGGTATTAGGAGTGTTAATTGGTTCAGCCAGTATGTATTAGAAGCGAACTACTTGTACTCGATTCGTTTAGTATGATTTGATCCATTCCAGAAGGGTGTTCTATGCCATATTTTTATAGTTTGTATAGAAGTAATGGCATGTCAATACATTCGAAAGCTTTGCTAAAGTCAGTTTAAAAGTTTCTACGGGGTTGCCAGCATCCATTGCATTGATAGATTGAAAAGTAGTTGTAGTGGTAGTTTAAATTCTTCAGCAAAATTTTTCAAGATTATTGGTGATATACCGTCAGGTCCAGGCCATTTTGAGGCGTCTACATTTTTCAATGCAGTCGAACTGTCATGTTCTAAATGATAGTTTACAGGGATTGAGTTGCAAAATTCAAGTAGCCACCGAATTGCCTGAAATATAATTTGCAGAAGGATTCTTAGTGTCAGTAGGATCCATAGTACTAGCCATGCAATGATACACTAAGAATCGGCTGCGAAGTCTGTTGAAACAGAAAGGCCAAATTCCACCAAAGGAATGTAATGCCAAGACTTTGCTTAGAAGTCTTCTTACTACATTTTCTAATTGTGGACAAGTTTAAATACGCCTACATAGTAGAATGAACTGATTTTAATTTCGGATATAAACAAAAACGGTTGTTTGGGTAGAAACTAGTACAACATGTTTATTTTGCAAACATATTTGAGTCAATAAAAATTTTAAGCACGCCTAAGCACCCGGAAGTAGAAATTTCAAAATTCAATAGCAAATTAAGAGACCATAAGACCTTTCATTTGAGTGAAAGTTTGTGAATATTGATTCTTCCGCCTCTGAGAAAATGATGGGAGTTTTTACATTTCTCATACGGAAAGGTTACGAAATCACTGTAAAAATTGACTTTTGAAGCGAGGCCCGGAGGGCCGAGTTTCATATACCATTCGACTCAGTTCGTCGAGTACGCAAAATGTCGTTGTGCGTGTATGTAACAAAAAAGTACAGTCGCGATTTTCTCATGTCTGGGCTGATTTTCACAATCTTAGATTCAAATTAAAGGTGTTTTGGTCCCATTGCTATTGAATTTTTGCCGAATCGAACTTGCAGTTTGGGATTAACGGGATAAAATGTGCAAAGAACCGATGTTCTTCCACTCAGATTCAAATTGAAGACCTTATAGTTCCATAGTCCAGTTCCGGAGTTATGGGGTAAAATGTTCAAAATGAGCTAAAAAAAAGCTAAATTTGGTTTGAAAATTCTTCTAAATTTGGTTCAAAACAGTTTCAATTTATAGGTTATGCTAGTTGCTGACTAAACATACCGCATCACCTGTCTGTATAACTGCTTGAAATTTTCAACACTCTTCACCTTGTAATTCTGGAGCCGGAAAAGTGAGGAAGTAATTTGAAATTGGAATTTCTGCACTTATCTCTCTGAAATTCCGGAACAGCCACAAAAAAAAACTACTTTTGCGTTTCGTAACAATATCTGTTTTCCTAATATTGGAAATTGTCCCTCAAATTCAAAAAAATGTCATACTATCGATATTACAAAAAAATATTGGTTTGTCTAGCACGAAATACACGTGATTATGTTGCATCGTGGACGATAAACAACATTATAAAATTCATAATCAGTTTACTCTGCGGGTACTTTGCTTCGATATCACTTTATAACGCATTCCATTTGTTGTTGCATGAGGTAACAGCTCTCAACTGCAGTCAAACAGAGATGTTATAAAAATTATGCAATCAAGAAATTCCCTAAATAAAACATTTTACCACCCACGGCCATATCGTTGATTACAAGATTTGAAACCGCTAGTGTGTTTTTTGTTCCGGTCGAAAATTTTCCACACTCAACCAAATTTATATTTAAGCACCACCGGTTTACCGTTGTCAGTTATCAACAGCCAGATCAGCTGAAACAGTTTACAGAAAACAATGGCATCGAACAAAATCCTCGCTGTAGCAATCGTCCTGCTTGCCATTGGGTTAACAGAACAAAGCAAAGCATCCGCGAATGGCAAACCCCCGCAGTCTTCGGCACAGAAATATTTCGACTCAATACCAGAAAGCGGTAAGTTTAGTCTGAAGGTAGGAAGTCGTTTTGCTGATTGTCAATTCGTTCTTAGATCGTGATTTGGTCATCAGATACCAATTGGAAAAAGCTATAGAGCAGCATATTGAGGTGAGTTAAATGACGACTAACTTGAGGATTGAAATTGATAATAATAAATGTTTCATTCTATGTTTCGTTACAAACACATTCTACGGCAGAAATTGTACCCAGCTCCGAAGAACTTCGCCGCTAACCTGTTGAATTACGTCGAAAAAACTTATGGGCTTTCCGACCCGGAAGTTGAAAAGTCTCTGCGTGATGGCACCGTGGTTTGCACTCCCGAAGGACAATGTTTCAATCCAGGTGATGTCGGCCAAGTTTGCTGTCCCTGGTGAATCCATAGTTAACAGAATTTAATGATTGCAAGGTATTAGATTTCCAGATATTATATTTCAGTTTGCTTTAATCACCTAATTTGCAATATTTAAACCTCAATAAACGAAAACTGATCTGAAACGAGTATTTTTAACTTCATTCTGGACTCGTTCATGGTATATGGATATACACTTCACTAAAATACATAGTGATCGAATGTCTGAGAAATTAGAACCGAGTACATGTGTACTACTTTGGAATACAGTTTAATTATTTTAAACGTAATAAAACCCTCGAGTCTAATAAAACTCACTAAATTTCTGTTTGAGCTGTTAGTAGAATATTCTCACTAGTAGTACTGTTGTTGTACCGTTGAATTCCACTATGTCACGTCATTACACTCTCACAAAGTCACTATTTTCACAGTCACTATTTTTCCGAAAGTGTATCAAACGTTATAATACAGATACGTATTTCGGAATGTTATTTACATCCTTCTTCAGTGTATCGGTTTTATAAGTTTATAAGTATTATAACGTTTGATACACTTTCGAAAAATAGTGACTGTGAAAATCTCCTACTGCTGGAATAGGGTAAAAAGTCGCTTACACAAAAATATCGATAACTCCGTTAAAAATGGACGGATTTTAACAATCTATGGCTTGACGGATAGATATTGTCGTGCGGAATCTAAGTCCTTAAACATATTCTGTTTTGAAGGTCAATTGTGACAGATACTATCAAAACCTGTTTTAATCCACCTAGTGGTGTAATGATGCCTTTCTCATGTACATATAATATTGTGGTATTCTATTTGTACTTCCGGAACCGGATACCGGGAACCAGCATAGCCGGAATCGGTTTGTTTAGTTGCCAACTGATAATGACTATCGATTTGTGTAGTTTTGAGACCAGTTTAGGAATTTTTTTACGTTTCTTGATTCACCGGTTTAAGTGACGGTGTACAATATTGAACACACTTTACCCTATAACTCCGGAACCGGAAGTCGGATCCGGATGAAATTCAGGAATTCCGTATGGGACCACGAGACCTTTCATTTGAATCTAAGTTTGTCAAAATCGGTTCAGCCATCTCCGAGAAAACCTAGTGAGATTATTTGACACATACACACACATACATACACACACACAGACATTGCTCAGCTCGACGAACTGAGTCGAATGGTATATGACACTTGGCCCTCCGGGCTAATTTTCACTAGTCGGTTTTTCAAGTGATTGCATAACCTTTCTATATGAAAAAGGCAAAAACTTAAAATTTTGACATAAAATTTCGTATAACTCAAAAAGTAAACATCCGATCTCAAAACCATTCAATAGCGTTCTGGGTGACGGGAAGTCCTTTCATTTGCGACTAGTTTGATCAAAATCGGTCCAGCCATCTCTGAGATCTCGACCTCTTATGGCGTTTTCGTTTTTAATTTGCACCACACCGGTGCAGTGCTACACTGAGACATGAATAAACGAACAAAAATGACGAAAACATAAACAGTAACCATTGACTACAATAAACGATTCCATTGCACAGAGCTACACCAAACTTTTGATGAGTGTTACACCAGTGGTATCGGTGCAGAAAAAGTGTAGCACTGGTGTAGTGCAATTGGTAAAAACGAACGGTTTCAGTGCAGCTTTCGCTACACCAGTGTAGTGCAATTTAAAAACGAAAACGACATTAGTTGACAACACACATACAGACACATATATATATATATATATATATATATATATATATATATATATATATATATATATATATATATATATATATATATATATATATATATATATATATATATATATATATATATATATATATATATATATATATATATATATATATATATATATATATACTAGCTGACCCGTCGAACTTCGTCTCGCCTGAAATTATTTTTTGTAATTTATATTTTCGGACGGCAGAGTGGTCAAACGTCTAATGTCGTTGACGTTTCTCTCCATTATGTGGCTGACTACTTGGTCTACAATGAACGATTGTAACGAATTCAGAGACGACATATTATTTTCCACACAAATTGTCATCTTCGAATGCATTAAACATAGATAGCAGAACTCTTTCCAACTCATGGTGTCGACATATTAGAATAAGAATGGTCCTGAGATGATTAAAATTTATTGGCATATCCTTGAAGATTATCGGAAGGATTTTTTTGAGATTGTTTGTCCAAAAAATGCTCCTTCGCTAATCTGATTATTCTACATAATCATGTTTGATGAATGTTCATAGCATTGCCATTACAGGGTCAATCTTTGAATCCTAAATTTAGCGATAAATTCTACATTCAATAGTTTAAACGAAAATTTTATCCATGTAGTGTCCTTTAAGTTGTACATGAACACTGAAGCCGTCAAATAATCATAGTCATATCATTAGTTGAGTCAAGACATCGTTTTGCTGAGTACTCCGTCTAAAATTAGGGAATAAGTTAACATCTGATAATCAATATCATACAGAATTGAAGGAAAAATGTGCAATACTTCTGTTATAGCGAAGCGAATATGTGAAATAAATATACCAGTTGTCGTCCTTTTGTTTAGCTAATATGTATTTGTTCAAGTAACCCAAAGTTCGGAAAGAGGGAATGATTTTGTCTTAAGCAACTTTCAAAGTAAATGAATAGTATCCTAAGCCACCCGTTTTCAAGTCAGAATCCACCGTTCAAAATTAACCAAACGCAACTGAACAAACTATAGCTCGGTGCAGCTGACAAAAATAGCTCAAAACTTGTTCTGTACCTTCAAGTTGCCAGAAACTCCTCGTCTACTTTGAAGCAACAAAAAAGTGATTATTTTCATATAATGTGAAACTTTTGATTTGTGAAACTTTTGATTGCTTGGGGAAACTCCGCTATAATTTTAATTTTATCTTTATCTTACCAATTTGAAAATACTTCACAAAAATAAGCAACTTAAAATCAAATATTTATGCTAATCATCATCTACCGATTGGCATTTAATTGCCATTTGTTATGTGCGCTTATCTACATGATTTGTAAATAAATGCTAGGAACATCTCTTTGTTTGTCCTCATTGTTTCAACAGCGGAATCGTATCATTGATTGTTTTTTTGTAATTTCATTTTTTAACTCACGCCCACGAAGACCAATTATTCATCTAACTGATTACATGGCATACATTGCATCTAGTAAACGAAATCAGAACTTTTGCTCCTGCTTACGGTATGGCTTGAATAGTATATCGAAATAGCTAGAACAGTAATATGCATTCCACCAAGTCATTTTGCAAACAATTATTTTTATACCCAATTAAACACGTGGCTCGAAATAACAAATCATATACATCAAGTATACCTGTGAATTCTCCACACGAAACATCTCGTTGCCCGCCAAACAATTTTTTTAACGATCTAGTATTCCTTTCTTCGACGGCCAAACACTGGTGCAACTCGTTATGCGCCAAACACCTATCGATGATCTAGCAATCATTGACGACTTTTTCTGTGGAAAATTCCATTGTCCATACAAAACAACTTTATGGATTTTTCCCACTTTTCCGGCAAGTTTTCCTAATTTTTTTGATGTACGAACCCGGTGGGGGTAAAAACAGATCAAACAAAAAAAAAATCATCTCAATCCGTCCATCCGTTCTTACGTGATGCGATTACAAAGAATGATCTCTGCATTTATATATATATATATATATATATATATATATATATATATATATATATATATATATATATATATATATATATATATATATATATATATATATATATATATATATATATATATATATATATATATATATATATATATATATATGCTGAATCGAGCTGAATCGATTGGTATATGACATTCGGCCCTCCGGACATTGGAAAATTTTTCTAAAGTTTGAGCGAATTCTATACCTATTTTTTATATTTATAAAAAAAAAGGTAAAAAGGGTAAAGAGTTCACTCAAGCTTTGGGAAACGAACTGAGCAAATGTCTATGTGTGTGTGACCAAACTAGTTGCAAATGGAAGGTCTTCCAGAAAGTAAATACGCTTTTGTTTCCGTTTTCTGGATTTGATGATTACTTTTCGAGTTATACAAACATATATTTCTAAATTTGCAAATTTTTGGCAATATCTGTCACAATTGACGTGTCAAACGAGTCGTAGATTGTATTAACCCATCAATTATTCACGGAGATATCGATTTTTTCGACATATCCCAATAGTTGGGGTTGGAACCAAAATTAAACACAATTTTTAATAAAATAATTTCTGAGTAATTGAAAGATTGAATATTATTTAGCACGGCTTCTTTTTGGCAACACAATTGTTCGACTGTGCCGTGCTATTGCTTATATTGAAAATTCTGCTTTACCTACGAATTCAAGTGATAACCCATTTTTATAACTAAATAGATTGTAACTGTTTTCAACTGTAACCACCGAAAAAACAAAATTTTCATTTCACTTAAATATATTTAAAAAATGTGTATATTTATTGAACTTTTGAACTTTTGAATATATTTTAATAAATATTTTTTCCTACTTATTTTAACGAAATAATCGATGACCAGTTAATCTAGTCACAATTTTTGAGAGAAAAACGATTTTTGAAGCAGTGGATCGATAAAAAATGGTATCTCACTGCTAGGTGGGCTGAACATATTTTGGAGATGTTTGGAGTACTTTACCCTATACCCGCAGTGGTTGGGTGAAATGCGCCGATAAAATTTCATACATACATTTCAGGAGCATTTCCGCACCCATTTCTCACCACATGGTGCTTTTTGTATCACTGACAACTAGTTTAAATCCAGTTCGGTTTTACATCTCATCCAAGTCAGTCGATACAACAAAACCGCTTACGTTCGGGACCGAAGAAACCAAGTATAGTATTGTGTAGTGAACAATAGAACGACCTCGAAATGAGTGAACCAAACGAACAAAAGATACCGCCGACACGAAAGAATACAATTGTTGTTGACTTCAGGCAGTGCAAAATTCGACCTTCGGTACGAGAACTTGAAAGTTTGCTTAAGGAGCAAATGCAGCTGGACATTAACGTGTGCATTTACTTCAATGCAATAAGACAAATAATATTGTTTACATCCAGTTTTATAAAGAGTTGGATGCAATTCAATTCGCAAAAGACAATAACAATGTGCACTATGTGGAGCACGAAAACATTAAGTACAACATTCCAGTACATATGGAAGATAGTGCTATAGAAGTGCGTGTGCATGATCTTCACTCAAGCGTCACCGATTATTATATTCGCAAAACTATATCCCAATACGGAGAAATTCTCTCTATCGAAAAAGAAAAGTTGAAGAATTTTTCCCCGGTATTCTAAATGGCGTAGGTTTATTACGCATACACTTGAAGAAGCCTATACCTTCTTATGTGATTTTCGGTCAAGATACAAGAATTCCGTGCAAATCACTTGTTACCTATGACAATCAGATGGCCACATGTCAGCATTGTCAAAACAACTTACCATCCAACAAACCAGCAACTGCAAACAATGTACAAGGCTCATCTCCAGCAACTAGCAATGAAACCAACAACAATACCATCGATGTGGCAATGGATGACGAGACGAACCACGAACGAAGTGCCCCTCAATCCTCGCAGGAGGGAAATGGAAGCTCCTCTCCCCCTAGAAAAAGGATGAGAACGAGATCCAACTCAAAAAAAAATTTATTTAAAAAATCGGCTCAATCGGCCACGTAAAGCTTGTACGCAAATAGGCCTGAATAAAAAATATCTTTTAAATAAAAAAAAACTAGTTTAAACAATTATTATACTCGGGTCTTTTGATGTTATAACTTTATGCTTCATTTCAGTTGCTTGCATTGTTTGTCATCGATAAGCTGCTAGGATCAGGGTCATTTTGCCGAAAGCCATTTCGCCGAAAGGATAATTTTGTCGAATTCGTCATTAGTCTTAATATCGTAATTGAAATTGATAAAAAAAGACAAATAAAAAATGATTATGTTTACTCCCGTTTCATTGACCTACAATCGTACTTCTGATATGATCCAGAGACTTTGTAATTTTTGTAGGTTTATTCATGGCCCTCAGAACGGAATTCCCAAAATAACTTATTAACTCTACTAGTGTAGCTATCAGGCAATTGTTTGCAGAATTTTCCGATAACTGAGTGCAGATGGAAAAATATCTAATGCGGCTTCGCCACATCGTTTTGTTCGTATGCTACCGCTCGTTCGGACCTAATTGAAACAAGGAAACCCAGCTTTGAGTAGAATGGCTTTGTGTCGCCGAGCCATCTTGGCTTCGGTTATGTGGCTGTGCCACATGCGGAGATATAAAAGCTTTTTCGGCGAAGTGACCCTTTCGGCGAAATGACCCGCTCCCAAGCTGCTACCATGAAAAGTTCAACTAGATTCATAGCTGCTTTGATCACGGGTTATGTTGCTACCTTTCTCGTGGCAGATGAAACACAATGTTCGAGTGAATAATCAGCTGCAAATATTCTCCTTGATTTAAAATAATTGAGTATAGGTTTCAGTGGAATTTATCGAAATCTGGCTTTAAACCAATTTAATTTTACACCAACATAGATTAAGCTCTTCCAAGTGATCTGTGAAACGCTTATGCATAGCAAAGCAATTATAACCATACAATTCCTGCCTGCAGAACTCACGTTTAATTATTCAGATTTATATGATTCACATTAGCACTAAAATATCACAAACAAATCAATAATTGAAAATTTTACCTTCATCCTAATTAAACACATCAATTTTTATCTTACCCTTTGAGCCACTCTAATTAATGTATTAATATTGATATATGAGATTGAGAGAATACTCTACTTATAAGCATGAAGAAAGGAAGAATTGTATTTTACCTTCCACTCGTGTGTTTGCTGAGTGTTTTTCTATTTTACTACCCACTCCTCTATTTATAGCATAGAAAAAAAAAACTTTCACAGAATGTAGTACAAAATGTTGTTCGCAACATTGTACGCAATTTGTTCAACCTTTCTGTGCTACCATATCGTGGTGAGTTTGCATAATTGCTCTATTCAAGAGGTGAGTTGACGACACAAATAACTGTTTCCGGACCTTCATATTGTAACAAGTTTATAATTGAAGGGGATTCTCGTATCGAATACTGGTTTCGTTAGTTTGGGAAATAATAATTTATCACACACAACTTGACTGCTGATATTTTTCTCTCATAAAAAGTATGTATGTGGATTTGAAGAACTTCAAACATTAAATTTTTTATTGATATGCCGTCATTTTCGAATAGAAGAATACTCACACGACAAATGTTGTTAAGAATTAAATGTAAAACAAGCTTACTAGTGTCAGTGGTTTGTGTATTACGATACGTTTGATTTAGTACGTTAACCATAGATCAAACCAACTTGTGAAACCAACTCAAAAACCTCAAAAAATTTTCTAAACTGGTCTCAAAACTACACAAAACGATAGTCATTATCAGTAGGCAACTAAACAAACCGATTCTGGCTATCCTGGTTCCCGGTATCCGATTCCGGAAGTAGCGGAAATAGTGGTCATATATACCAAAATGGATCTCACTTACTTTTCTCAGCGATGGTTTGACCGATTTCCACAAACTTAGATTCAAATAAAAGGTCTTCCGGTCCCATACGGAATTCCTGAATTTCATCCGGATCCGACTTCCGGTTCCGGAATTATAGGGTAAAGTGTGTTCAATATTGTACACCGTCACTTAAACCGGCGAAACAAAAACGTAAAAAAATTCCTAAACTGGTCTCAAAACTACACAAATCGATAGTCATTATCAGTAGGCAACTTAACAAACCGATTCCGGCTATCCTGGTTCCCGGTATCCGGTTCCGGAAGTACCGGAAATAGTGGTCATATATACCAAAATGGATCTCACTCACTTTTCTCAGCGATGGTTTGACCGATTTCCACAAATTTAGATTCAAATGAAAGGTCTTTTGGTCCCATACGGAATTCCTGAATTTCATCCGGATCCGACTTCCGGTTCCGGAATTATAGGGTGCGTACTAGAAGAGTTTGTGTGTCATGTTAGTTGGTGGCCGTACGAACCGACTTCGAATATACCGGTTCTCGGGTTCCGGTGCCGGAAGTGCATATAATAGTGAACCCATTTCGTTCTCTTAATTAAGGATGGCTTACGCAATCAAAGCACTGTTTTATTCTGTATGTTATGCATAAACAATCACTTGGTTTCTTTCAAAAATCGAAGAGAAAATTTGAATAGAATACCACAATATTATATGTACATGAGAAAGGCATCATTACACCACTAGGTGGATTAAAACAGGTTTTTCAATATGTTATTGCAATGTCCCTTCTAAAATGTATGATATTGCATATTCATTACAAGAATTTTTTTGTCCAATCCGTTTCGTTTATAAATAAAAAATATTCCCGTAAAACACAATATCCGCTCAACTCTGTCTTTTTGTGACTTATTCTGCAGTTCAGTGCAACCAGTTTGTCAAAGTGGCATGCACAAGTGAACTTAAAACAACTAATTTGGCAATAATTTGTTCTCAAACAAATGAAAAGCCCGAATTTTGATTAGAATAATTAATTCCTTCAATTTTTGGACAATATTATGAAAATTACATTAATTTTGAAGTTTATGATTTTCATCACTCTGTAAAAAGTTTTGTGACACTGGTTTCCTAAATATGTACACCGAAACCTCCATTTACGAACTAAACGGAGATTCGTAAAAAGAGGTAGCTCGTAAAAAAGGTTTACGTTATTTGGAATTTACTTCGTAAAAAAAGTTTTGTGTAATGAATGTGGAAACCGTTCATCGAATCGAAACGGATGTGAAGAGTAAGTGCACGAAAAATAAAGTTTGCGCTCGTTTCAAAATCCAGGATGGCAGCTTCCGGTTTATTGATATTGCTTACAACTCCTAACAATATGGGTATTTTTGGAAAAAGATTGATGAGTAGATGCCGGAAAACGATTTTTGAGGTTCTGAAATTCAATATGGCGACTTCCGATTTCTTGATATACCTCAAAAACCCTTACAATGTTGGTATTTTCGAAAAGGATTTGATGTGTAGCCTTTAAACGATGTTTATGATCGTTCTGAATCCAAAATGATCACTTCCGCTCTATTGATATTCGTTGAAAATACTCACAACACGGATATTTTCAGAACAGATTTGGTGTGTAGGTACCAAAAAAGCAAGATGTTTGTGATCGTTTTGAAATCTAATTCTTTCCGAAAATACCCATATTGTAAGGGTTTTGAAGGAATGTCAAGAAAACGGACGTCGCCATCTTGAATTTCAGATTTCCTAAAATTTTGCCTAAAAACTGTCATTCCATTAGTTCACGTAAGCTTCGTCCTCCGTGTTCCAAGCCAACAAACAGGTCGATACTTGAATTGCTAGAAAGGAATTGCGAAACCATTTATTTTCGTTAGTTTGGATGGTTTTTGAACTTTTTACTACTGGAAAAAGCAAACGAGACGATAAAATTACCCGCAGATTTGTCTTAATCGCGAAAATCAGTCTTTTTCACGAAAAATGCGCGAGGGTAAACAAATCGAAAAAGGGAGAAACTCTTTTTATGTTGATTCATTCAATGGATATAGAGGAAAAGTGAATAAAATGTACCTTTTAAAGATAAACCAACAGTTCATCGATTTATCAAAAATTTATCTGAGAATATACAATAATTTCTAAATAGGAACTGAACCAAAATCCAAACATTCATTGATGTTTTTCTCCATTTGCTGTCAATGTTAGATTCGCCCTTCTTTGAATAACAGCTGATATGGAATTATGCTAGTAGCTAATGGAGTGTTAGTGCTAGAAAGTTGAAACCGAAAAACTGTTCACAAGTAATTTCCAGGAAAACAGAAAAGTAAATTTACGAAACAGTAAATTTATCGGGATTTATCGGTTATTATTGAACGGCTTGTGGGTTATTTTTGCTCCAAATACGGCAATTTTGCTTATTAGCGTATGTGCCTCATCACTGAAGATAGTTCTGCGGTAAAAAAGCGGAGCTTCGTCCAATTGATTAAGCGATTAATTGATGTTTCCAAACCCAAATCTTAACGCAAAATTTTCCATAGAGTCGATGGAGAAAGTCCAACTTCTTGCCCACGACGACGAATCGATGAGTTGTCGTTTTCTTTGACAGAACGACCGGAATATTTTCTTCTGTACGCACTCTTTTCATTCCTGTCGATGGTTTGGCATCCAATGGAGTAAATGTAAACCTAAATTTGGTAATTAAGTTCTTTATGGTGGTCTCAGATGGACGATTTTATATGCACCATAAAATTCACGAAGTTCTCTACAAACGGTTTAAATTTAATACTGATAAAGAAAATAAATTTCCACTATTTGGAAGCGTTGTTCGGGAGTTAACCTATTAATGATGATTTGCCAAACAATACTGAGTAATGACGTCACTTTACACTGTCAAAACAACTTATAGACAATAGAGTAACCTCTATTGAAAAAGCAAACCAAAAAACACCCAATCTAATAAAAAGGAGTATACATGTTTATGTAACAGAAAACAATATAAATATTTTAAATATTGACAAATTATTGTACGATAATGTTTCTGGATACTAGGGCAATACAATAAGAACACTAGCTGTAAATTCGGCTACCTCGTGAAAAATAGGGAGGCACTGTAAAAACTTCTATTCCCTGGCAAGTTCAGATTTATTTTCGTCAATAAATTCGCTAGAAAGCTGATGATGTTGCAAGACATTTACCGCTGTGGACGAAAAACCCAGATTTTTGTGACAATTTCGACTCAGGATGCTCGAATGTACAAGCAAGAGTTCCTGAAAATAGGTATTCTTCCGTAAATTGAAATGTAACTTTTTTGGCATAATTTGGCATGTTACCGCAATAGCGAAGGAGTGCTACAGTAGTATATACAACGGAATAAATTTCTTCTTTGACAAGAACATCAATCCACTCAGCAGCCCTCAAAGCCGCTCAATTGAGCAGTACTAGTCAATTATCAAGCAAAAGTTGATAAAGAGAAGAAAAGTGAAAGAAGATGCGACAGAGATGAGGTTTTGAGATTTTACCAGAACCAAATTGTTCGTATTTTTTTCCAACTACAATAAATGGGCTCCATTTTGAATCTTCAACATTAGCATTTCATAAGCATTTTTCCTCGACGAATCAGTTTGTGTTGCGACCAGTTATAAAGTAGACACAATAAAATAGATAATCTTTGATAATGCTCAAAGAATTTTAATCCAAAAAGATGTCAAATATTTCTTCAAAATGTCGTCTGCTTCCTCGATTAATTCGAATTATCGAAAATTAGGGCTGAATGAATAAATAAATTCCTACAATGATAACAAATAGGGATCAGCAGGAGAAGTTTGTCGGAAGGTAAAATCCTACCGCCCGTTATGATTAGATCCGGTCATCCACCGACGCCACTTGCAGTGAACGCAGCGAGCAGGAATGTGTTTTTGTTGTCGGCAGGTGCCACATCGTTGTTCCCCATCTGCCAGGACCCGTATCTTGTTTTGCACCAGAAATGTACCTATGACTGCTACTGATAATCCGAACCATAAATGCTTACCACTGATAGGTGCCAATTAGTCGTATTTAATCAGGGATGAAGTCATGCATGTTCGTTTGTTCCTTGTTGAATCCCGCGACCATATCGAAATCATGCCAGATGGAAGCCTGATGTGGATCAAGGACTATCCTTCCAGTGGCGCTGCAACCCTTTCTCGTTCGCCGGCAATCAACTGGCAATTGATATCGCCCAATTGGATCTGCTTTCCTGCTGCCTAATCTGCGATTCATTTCATTGCTTTACACAAGGGCACTTAGGAAATGTTATATGGCTCTGAATTGTTTAAGCAAGATTTAATTTTTATATGAGCTTCAATTGCTTCCTTTTCCAGTAGACCGTTAGAAGCCTTCGGGTGTACACCAGAAGAAGCTACCGAGGATACCGAGAAGTCGTGACAAAGTGAAAAAGCCAAAAAGTAGATTAATTGTCATTTGAGTCTAAAAGCGGTTGGATAATCCCCCAACAAGAATCGCTTCCAGAACGTGTGTTGGAAAAACCATCCGACGAGTAACTAAAGTGCGTGAGAACTAGTGCCATTTGGATTCATCTGGCGGAATAAGTAAGCACGTACCGAAGCAGATTTGATTCCGAGAAGTGGAAATTGAGTTTTTTTTCTTGTCTTCGCAAAACAGAGAAGCGAGATCTTTTTTCTGACTGCGAAATCCGGAAAGTTGCTTTTGCTTCAGCCAGTGTACGAGTAGCAGCAATAATGCCAAGGGTAGTAGGGAAAATGAGCAGCTTAGCGGCCGTAATCCTGCTGATTATCGTCGGATTAGCGGTTGAAGTTCGTACCAAAATGATCGACGTCGGAGGGGAAAAATCTGCTGCACAGAAGTACTTTGATGCCGTTGCACCGGAAGGTAAGTTACGGGTCTATACCAGAAATGCGTTGAAAAGTGTACAGATTCGAAAAAAGATACTCTTGCAATTAAATGTTTATGCCAAATGACTTATTTTATTTATTATTTATTCTCATTTGGCTAATGCGAGTGCAGTCTTCTAAATTATGATGCCTCTTAAGTTTAAAAGATCGTTTAAAAGTTGTTTAGTTTCTCGAGTTCGTCGTTTTTCACATTTTTTCATGCATATTTTATTCGATGGGGAATCATGACCAGGGGAACGTTTCCTTATCGGTGCCGTTCTTTGCTACCTTTATGCGTGTCATGCATCCAAGCACGTGGCTTTATCCAGTCCTCAATCGCATACAACTTTCATTGTAAATACAATCACTGCCACAGGCTCTTTCCTTTCCGAGAACTTTTCGTTTCCTTCTTCTGCGCAGTTGCTCTCTTTCTTCGGTTCAACTATTTTCCGAGACCACAGATGCAAGACTGAGATCACGCTTGTTCCATGTGTGGTTGTAGCAAAGAACAAAAAGCAGGGAAACTCGGGAAATGTATTTCCATTCTGGCGTCGCCGACAGTGCTTCTGGCATCGAACGTGAAAACTTTTACGGGAAATTTCTTGTCGAATTTATTCACATAGTCAGACCTGGTATGAAGTATATCTAATGTTGTTGAAACCGCGAATCTCGATTCGCTTCAAGTTGTGGTTATTCATTCGTACATTGGTCTAATGTGTATCTAAGCTGTATTTATCCAGAACAAAAGATGCAGACTTACCAAAGCTGTGTTTATCTAGAACAGTAATTCCCGTTGTGGTCCCAACATCCCACAAATGGACACTAGTTCAATTTAAGTGGACAGTAAACTCAAAATTGGCCACAGGTAAACGACTAGTTGCCATTAGTTTATTTCGCTCCGACTAAAATCTATCTGAGAAAAGTTCAGAGCAAACGAGTTCATGACAAGTTTATTTATGTAGATATGTGGGAAACTACTCAATGAATCAAAGTTATCAGATCAATCATGTCAATTAAAAGTAATTTTATCGTGAATACGACTAACTTTACTATCGGGTTGCTTTTCAGGCAGCAACATAAGGAGTGTATCGAAAATAAGCTATCCACATTTTTTTCTTTCAAATTATGATAAAAAACGATATTTGATTCAAACTAAAAATTGATCCTTTATTGCACGAGGTTAAACTTGAGCATAATGAAAACCGGATGAAGTTATTTCTTCACGAATTCTCTAACTTTTGATCGAACGCTCTTCATCAAGTTCCGGACAAGTGTTGCATCGCATTTTTTGACGCTTGAGTCCAAAATTTTTTTGAACTCCTACATGTTCCCAGCTGGCTTACCAGTCTTATTGAAGACCCTCTTCACGATTGTCCAGTAACGTTCGATGGGTCGAAGCTGATGACAATTTGGTGGATTCAGTGAATACTATGCTTCTTATATAAAGGCAGCATTCTCTTCTGGAGTCACTAAGATCGATAGATTTCTGCATTTATAGTTCCGGTAGTTCCGGAAATCGCATGCATCCGGACACTGTAAAAGACGCGAATACAATTTCCGGGCTCTTGTTGCTGCTCGCTTCTTCTGTTCTACACTTTGTTTCGAGATTTTCTGCTTTTTGTAGGTCTTCATGTGATTTCGCCTCTTGATACGCTGGATCATTCCGACACTCGTTCCTGCTTTTTTGACAAATCACGTATTGACATTAATTTGTTCTTCATGATTAGAAATACCACTTTCTGGTCCAGTTTAGGGTTTGAAGAACCGGGTTTTTTGCCTCTTCCTTGTAGCTCATCCAAAGAATAGTGTTTCTTAAACTTATTAATGAAGGTTTTAACAGCGCCATGATGAATTCCAAGCCGCTTCGCCCATTTTCGCACAGTAATACCCTTCTTACTTAGCCATGTGTCCAGAACCTTAATTTTCACTTCCTTTTCAATACGCGACATTTTGAAAACGCAGTATTTCAACCGCACAAACAAGTAAACAAACGAAAGCTGACAGCCAAACGCACAGCATGCTGTGATCTGAGCATAAAAAACCGCCACAAATAACACATGCGTACAACACGAATGATTGAGGATAGCTTATTTTTGATACACTCCTTTATTTCTGTTCCATAAAATCGGAAATATAGTCATAAAATTTTCAGTAGTTTTAGATATAAAATAATAACTTAAAACAGAATTTTCCCTACACAAAAATCTCAGAATTGCGGAAGCAAATAATGTCCTCATGGTAATAACCAAATCATATATATAATAGGGCTGAAAAGTCACCACTTGTGGCTGAACACCCAATTTGAATCTTAATAATTTAATTTTAACTCATATTCCAATAAATAATTATTAAAAAAAAAAAAAAAAAAAAATAACTTAAAATTGATGTTTTCCAAAGCTTTTGATATGAACGAGCAAAGAGGTGAAATTCAGAGCCAAAATGAGGCGCACAAAAATTCAAACATATGAATTTAACGAATCATCGCACAAAGCGTATCGTGAAAAACCGACACATATGTTAGAGATACGGAATATTTTCATTGATTGAGTGCTTTGGGCTGACGACTCGTTTTGTTCGCTAATCAAACAGACTGATACTAACTGTGGATGGTTATAAACCATGAGTATTTTTAATTAACTAATATGAGAGAGACATATTTGTCCATGTTGCTCAAGATGGTCGATTTGGTCATTCATTTTATAACCAAAATGCTAAATAAAAATCCTTGAACTTAGCCTCTAATAATGTTTTCTGCTTGTACAACTTAGTTTAAACCTGTATTCGTAAGTTCTCAAAACAAGAGTAATTGGAATAATTTAAAGGTTGAGGAAATTGAGGTGGAATAAATTATTGATTTGTTTCATTGTTGTTTTAATTATGTGCAAAATTTCTTGGTTATAAGTTAATGATATTATACCATTTCTCACGAATTTTTGAAAGAATTTTCTATTTTTTTTGTGCACGTTTGGCAAGTGGACATTGATAACTTATGTTATTAAAATTTTGTAAATTCAAAAATTATAGAAATCTATATACATATATATATATATATATATATATATATATATATATATATATATATATATATATATATATATATATATATATATATATATATATATATATATATATATATATATATATATATATATATATATATATATATATATATATATATATATATATATATATATATATATATATATATATATATATATATATATATATATATATATATATATATATATATAGTTTGTATGTTTGTAACGCCATAACTTTGGAACTACTGAACGGATTGCCAAACTTGGCACAGGTACTTCTTGCATTTCAGAGATGGTTTAAGGAGTATTTTTATAGGGAGGAAGCGTATCAAGTATCATAAACAAGGGGGGTCATGAAAAAATTCATATAATTTGACAATAATCGATACATTTTAAAGACCATTGAAACATTTTGCATACCTTATATATAACTATATATGGTGGACGTAGCAAGTGCCTTTAAAAAGGGGGTTGTAATGTTTGTAATGACATTACTCTGGAATTACTGAACGGATTGCTATCAAACTTGGCACATGTATTTCTTGCTCTTCAGAGATTTTTATAAAAATATTTTCTTCAGAGTCTTCAGAGATGGTCATAAGCGTATTTTTATGGGATGAGGAAGCGTAGCAAGTGTCATTAACAAGGAGGGATCATGAAAAAATTCATATAACTTGACGAAAATCGAAGACCTTAGAAACATTCAGCATACCGTAGATATGATTTAATGGGGGATGGATGTAGCAGCCTTTAAAAAGGGGGGGGGGGGGGGGTTTATGTTTGTACTGGCATAACTCTGGAACTACTTAACGAATTGCTATCAAACTTTTCACATGTATTTCTTGCTCTTCAGAGATTTTTCTAAAAATATTTTCATGGGGAAAGGGAGCGTAGCAAGTGTCCTTATCAAAGGTAGTCGTTAAAAAATATCTAATTTGACGAGAATCGGTACTTTTTTGAGACCATAGATACTTTTTGCACAACTCAGATATGATTATAAGGATATTCGGTGGGGGGTGGATGTAGTAAGTGCCTCTAAAAACGGGAGTGTAATGTTTGTAACGGCATAACTCCGGAACTATGGCACCAATTGCTATCAAATTTGGTACAGGTATTTCTTGCTCTTCAGAAATAGTCATAAAAGTATTTTTATAGGGGAGCAAGTGTAGCAAGTATCATTAATAGGGGGACATAAAAAAATCATAAATTTTGAAAAGAATATAATTTTTGAAGACCATGGAAACATTTCCCATACCCTAGATATGATATATATGGAGGGTGGATGTAGCAAGTGCCTTTAAAAAGGGTAATGTAACGACATAACTCCGAGACTACTGAACGGATTGCTATCACACTTGGCAAAGATACTTTTTGCTCTTCAGAGATAGTTGTACGGGTATTTTTATGGGGGAGGGAACGTAGCAAGTATTCTTAACAGGGGTCATGAAAAAATTTATTTAATTTTACAAGATTCGATACTTTTTGAAGATTAGGGTATTCGTTTGGGGTGGATGGGGGAGGTGGTAAATGACGAAATTTATATAATTTGAAGAGAATCGACATTTAGAATACAAGGAGGGGTTTTTGAAAATAAATTTTCATCTCCCATTTTTTGTAAAACAAGAGAGTGGCAAAAATTTCAAGGTCGTAGTAAATAATATTGCTGTTGTTAATTTGAATGCATCTCAATTTTCTTTAAATAATCCTAAAAGATATGGCTCCATTTTGCCGTGGAATTCAGGGAAAATAATCTTTATCTGCTTATGAACGCGAGTGTATTTAAGTCTCAGCATAACTACGAAACAACTAAACGAATCGTCACCAAGTTTGGCACATGCACGATATTTTTTTTAAAACACAGGAACTTTCTACACTACTCAGAGTAATCATGGAGGAGATCTGTAGTAAGTTCACTGACAAAAAAGAAGTTAAATCAAAATAGATTATTAGGTTATTTTGAGGGTGAAGAAGTGTAGCAAGTGCCCCGAACATGGAAAGTGGAAGGGAAAATTGATCGTGAGCATATTTCTAGCAACTAAGTGAGGTTCACACAAATATTCACAAGAGGGAGGGGGAACAAGTATTCTCAACATTGATCTGAATTGACGAAATCATACAATCAAGGTGCATTTGTTTATGTAAATTGAGAAAACTGTCGACTCAAGGTGATGGAAATAAGTTTACATTTGTATGAACTTAAACTTTATTCTATAGGATTTACTCCCCGGCGAACGACCAAAATTGTTAAAGCCAGGGTAAAATATAAATGATATACAAAAGTTTTTCCATAGTACGCATGTAGTTATGATGTTAAACAGCCTTTCGTTATCGAATAATCATTATTAGATGGAAAATTTTGAGCAATTACGTGGAAATAATGATGTCATAAAAATTTTTATGAAGAGGAGGGAATATCAAGTGTTTAAAGCCATGGAAGCCAAAGGTATTGAATTTCATTCAGTAATAGCCGTTCAACCGAGAAGGTTGTGTATAGAAGCGTACAGTTTAATAACGCTGGTTAGTTTACACGCGTTAAATACGACAACGGTTGAACTACAGGTAGAGACCTGTTGGCAGCAGCCGTTAAAACGTAAAATCGTGCTGCATAAGAGAGCCCTAGTGCTGGGCCAAGCTGGTGAAGGAAACAACAAAGGGCGTTTCCCAAGCTCTACCCAGGCCACAATATACAGCCACAAGTGCTGAGCAGGAGAGTGCAAAGGCACATTGAAGAAGAAGAGTGCAAAGGCACACAGAAGCAGGAGAGTGCAAAAGCACACCGGTGCGAAGGCACTTCGGTGCAGAAGCATATCGGTGCGGAGCACAAGGAAGAAGGAGACAAGACAACTCGGTCTTTCCACTGCCATACAACACGCAGGTATACACCGGTGACCTGCGCTGGTTGCAGCTGGCGAAGACAAAAGTAAATCGGAAATCGAGTGGTGCTGGATGTCAGGTAGCAGTAGCATCACATCCAACAATCAGCATCCAACAAGAACATCTAGAGCAACGAGGATCTACACGGCAGTGCACAACGGAGATAGACAACAATTTCAAGGTAGAAGTTTTTTCTTTTCCTTTTGATTGAGTACTGTGTAGTGTTGGTTTCATTTTTTATTTTAAAGTTTGATTAAAAACATTTTAATGTGATGGATGAATCAATGGACGTAAATCCTAGCATGAATCCTATACCCCCACGAACGAAAAAATATCAGGAGAGCTCTTCTGGGCCTTGGATAGTCTTTTTTAGATGTATATCAAAGCCATTAAACATTTACCAAATTTCTAAAGGTTTGACATCACGATACTCTTCAATCAAAGAGATCATAAAAGTAAATAACTATAAAATTCGTGTTGTGGTAAATAATTTGAAACACGCGAATGATATTGTCTCTTCGGAACATTTCATTAAAGAGTATAAAGTTTACATACCCTCCAAAGATGTCGAAATTGACGGTGTTGTTACCGAAGCGAGTCTTTCGGTAGATGATTTACTCAAGCATGGTGTTGGTCGTTTCAAGAACTCTATGCTTGAGGGTGTGAAAATACTGGAGTGCAAACAACTGTACTCAGTAGTTTATGAAGAGGGAAAAAAAGTTTATCGCCCATCAGACTCGTTTCGAGTGACATTTGCCGGATCTGCGTTGCCGTCCCATGTCTATGTCGATAAAATTCGCCTCCCTGTTCGGCTTTTTGTTCCAAATGTAATGAATTGTACGAACTGCAAAAAATTCGGACACACAGCTACTTACTGTAGTAATAAACCAAAATGTATTAAGTGTGAAGGACCTCATAAAGATAATGATTGCAACAAGGAAATTGAAAAATGTATTTATTGTGGGGAAAGTCCTCATGAGGATATTTCAGTATGCACTGCATTTAAAGTGCACAAAGACAAAATTAAGCTTTCTTTAAAAGCACGGTCTAAGCGCACATATGCAGAAATGCTTAAAACGGTCATTGATGTCCCCCCTTTGGAAACCGAAAACGGGTTTTCAAATCTAGAGGAAACAGAGGACTCTGACTCTGACGAAAATAGTGAAGGTAATTCGTTTATCACTACCCAAGGGTCAGTTAAGAGAAAGAAGTCTTCTTCCAAATTACCAAAAAAGACACCTTAAGTTTCATCTTCAAAAAAAGATCCCCGTGTTAAACAAAAAAAGTCAAAACCAAAGACTGTGCCTCCTGGTTTGTCAAATTCACAAACCAATCCAGGATCTAGCACAGAAAAAGGTAATAATCCTGTGGGCTCCATTTCACAGCCACCAACAGGATTACTGAAGTTTTCGGAAATTGTTGAATGGATTTTCTCAGCATTCAATATATCTGAACCCTTAAAGACCCTCATAATGGCATTCCTTCCAATAGCTAGACATTTTTTGAAGCAGTTATCAGCTCAATGGCCAATTGTCTCAGGTTTTGTATCTTTTGATGGATAATTTATCACCCGCCGCAAATGATACAATCACTGTCCTGCAGTGGAATTGTCGAAGCATCATGCCAAAACTTGATTCATTTAAAATTTTATTGCATAGTCAAAAATGTGATGTATTTGCTTTATGCGAAACATGGCTTACTTCAAACATAGCTTTAAATTTTAATGATTTTAACATTATACGTCTCGATAGAGACTCTCCGTATGGTGGAGTGCTTTTGGGAATTGAGAAATGCTGTTCCTTTTATAGATTAAACATCCCTTCAACTTCTAGTATAGAAGTTGTTGCTTGCCAAATAAACATTAAAGGCAAAGATATTTGCATAGCTTCGGTTTATATTCCTCCAAAAGCACAAGTTGGACAGCGACAGCTTAATGAAATGGTTGAAGCCCTTCCTGCTCCACGATTGATTCTGGGGGATTTAAATTCGCACGGAATGATGTGGGGTTCCGTTTACAATGATAGCAGATCATCTTTAATACAAAACATTTGTGACAATTTTAGCATGACGGTATTAAATATGGGTAGCATGACACGGATCCCAAGACCTCCTGCACGCCCAAGTGCATTAGATCTATCTCTTTGCTCAACATCAATTCGACTAGATTGCACCTGGAAAATATTGCCTGATTTACACGGTAGCGATCATTTACCAATCATCATCTCAATTAGCTGTAACAAATGTATTGCTAATTCAGCTAGTATTCCATATGATTTGACAAAAAATATCGACTGGATTAAATACCAAAGTAGAATCTCTAGTATTTTGAATTCAATGGAAGAGCTTCCTCCACTTGAAGAATATGACTTCCTCATTTGTTCGATTCTGGAGGCAGTAGAACAATCCCAAACTAAACGCTTTCCTGGGCCAACGACTAACAGAAGGCCTCCCAACCCCTGATGGGACAAAGAGTGCTCAGAGGCTAAACTCGCAAAACAAAATGCTTGCAAGTCGTTTCTAAAACGGGGAGGAGGAACTCCTCAGAATTTTGAAAAACTTATGGTTTTAGAAACCAAGTACAAAAGCATACTTCGAGCCAAAAAATGTAGCTATTGGAGACATTTTGTCGAAGGTTTGTCAAGAGAAACCTCAATGAGCACTCTTTGGAATACGGCCAGACGAATGAGGAATCGTAACGTAGGAAATGAGAGTGAGGAATACTCGAACCGATGGATATTTGATTTTGCGAGGAAAGTTTGTCCAGATTCTGTTCCTACGCAAAGCATTATACGGGAATCTCCTCCAAATAATGGTTTTATTAATAACCCATTTTCAATGATGGAATTTTCTATAGCACTCTTGTCTTGTAACAATAACGCCCCTGGGTTGGACAGAATTAAATTCAACTTGGTGAAGAATCTGCCCGACCTCGCAAAAAGACGTTTGTTGGAATTGTTCAACAAGTTTCTTGAGCAAAACATTGTTCCGCCTGACTGGAGACAAGTGAAAGTTATCGCCATTCAAAAGCCGGGGAAACCAGCTTCCAATCACAACTCATATAGACCCATTGCGATGTTGTCCTGCATCAGAAAATTGTTCGAAAAAATTATTCTACGACGTCTCGACACTTGGGTCGAGACGAACGGTTTGTTGTCAGATACTCAGTTTGGCCTCCGTAGAAATAAAGGGACGAATGATTGCCTTGCATTACTTTCGTCTGACATCCAAATTGCCTTCGCTCAAAAGCAACAAATGGCATCTGTATTTTTAGACATTAAAGGAGCATTTGATTCAGTTTCTATTGATGTTCTTTCAGACAAGCTCCACCAACATGGACTTCCAGCGGTTATAAATAATTATTTGCACAACCTTTTTTCAGAGAAGTGCATGTATTTTTCACATGGCGATTTGGCAACATTCAGAATTAGCTACATGGGTCTCCCGCAAGGCTCATGCCTCAGTCCGCTCCTCTATAATTTTTACGTGAATGACATTGACAGCTGTCTAGTAACCCCATGTACACTAAGGCAATTGGCAGATGATGGCGTGGTTTCAGTTACTGGGCCCAAAGCTATTGATCTGCATAAACCATTGCAAGATACCTTAGATAACTTGTCCGTTTGGGCTGTTCATCTTGGTATCGAATTCTCTGCGGAGAAAACAGAGTTAGTCGTCTTTTCACGAAAGCATGATCCCGCGCAGCTTCAGCTTCATATGATGGGAAGAATGATCCAACAGGTTTTGACTTTCAAATACCTTGGGGTGTGGTTTGATTCCAAATGCACGTGGGGAGGACACATTAGGTTTCTGATAACAAAATGCCAACAAAGAGTAAATTTTCTTCGAACAATAACAGGATCTTGGTGGGGTTCTCATCCGGAAGATCTAATAAAATTGTATCAAACAACGATACTTTCAGTGATGGAATATGGATGCGTTTGTTTTCGTTCCGCTGCAAACTCTCATTTTATCAAACTTGAGCGAATTCAGTACCGTTGTTTGCGAATTGCCTTAGGCTGCATGCACTCGACACATACAATGAGTCTTGAAGTTCTGGCGGGAGTTCTTCCATTAAAAGATCGATTTTGGGAGCTTTCATCACGCCTGCTAATAAGATGTGAGGTGCTGAATCCCATGGTAATTAATAATTTCGAACGACTAGTCGAGCTTCGATCTCAAACAAAATTTATGACAGTATATTTTAACCATATGTCACAGGAAATCAACCCTTCAAGATATATTCCTATCCATGTCAGCATCCTAAGTGCCCCTGACTCAACTTTATTTTTCGATACATCCATGCAGCGTGAAGTGCGTGGAATCCCGGATCATCTACGCTCGACGGAAATCCCAAAAATATTTTCAAGTAAGTTCAGGCATATTGACTCTGAGAAAATGTTTTACACGGACGGATCGCGAATTGAAGAAGCGACAGGGTTTGGTATGTTCAACAATAATGTTTCGGCCTCATTTAGGCTTCAAGAACCTGCATCTGTTTATATAGCAGAGCTAGCAGCAGTTCATTATAGTTTGAGTGTAATCGTCACATTATCTCCAAACCATTATTTCCTCTTCACAGATAGTCTGAGTGCAATTGAAGCCATTCGCTCAATCGCTGCTGGCAAAAATGAACCGTTTTTCTTGGGTAAAATAAAACAGTGTCTGAACTACATATTGAATAATAATTATCTAATCACTATAGTCTGGGTCCCGGCTCATTGCTCCATTCCAGGCAATGAAAGAGCCGATAATTTAGCCAAACGTGGTGCTATTGAGGGTGAAATTTATGAGCGACCGATTGCTTTCAACGAATTCTATAGCTCGTCTCGCCAAAGAACACTTGCCAGCTGGCAAGCATCTTGGGATAGAGATGATCTGGGTCGGTGGATACACTCAATTATTCCGAAAATATCGACAAAGGCATGGTTCAGGGGACTGGATGTGAGTAGGGATTTCATTTGTGTGATGTCCAGACTCATGTCCAATCACTACACGTTAGATGCACATCTCCTTCGAATTGGGCTCTCCGAGACTAATCATTGTGCTTGCGGAGAAGGTTATCGCGATATTGATCATGTCGTTTGGACATGCGTGGAGTATCGTGATGTCAGATCTCAACTAATAAATTCTTTGCGTACCTAAGGTAAACTATCCAATATCCCAGTTCGAGACATTCTTGCTTGTCGTGACCTTTCATACATGAAACTTATTTATCATTTCATAAAGAAAATTGGAGTTTCAATTTAATAAAGGCCCCTTTTAAGACTTAGTTCTGATCCCAGCTGCGTCCATGAGTTCAACCAATAGCTAAATTAGAATAAAAATTATGTAATGATACAAACAAACTCGAAACAGTTTATGAAATTGTCAACAAAATGTCTGAAAATAACAGCTTATTTTATAGTTTATAGAAGTTAATCGTTTGGTTCAAATAATATTTCCGAGTAGATTTCATAATTAATGACGAGTTACCTAAGATGATATTTAAGCTATAAGAGAATATGTTTTAATAAATTCAAAACGTTGTGACTATGTTAGAATTAAATTAGGATAAGAATATTATGTAAAAGTGATGCTACGGCGAAGAAAAACTTATGTAAACTGCCTTAAGAAATAAACGTATTTATGGAAAAAAAAGGTATTGAATTTGACGAGGAAGAACGTTACAAGCACATATACATAATAATTCAAGTACGTAACAAGCACATATACATATGAAACTCGGAAGTTACTAAGAAGGTTTTAATAGAGAGAAATGTGTTTTAAATGTTTCTAACAAAAGGATTCAAATATAAAACTGACCTAATTTGTCGAGAATACCATGAAAATTATAATCATTGTGAGATCTGAGATGGGGCACTGATTTTATCGCAATCTGAACATGAACGAAGCATTGTTCAATCGGGTTGTCGTCTAAGTTGTTTTTCTCTACAATCAGAGTATTTCACTAGGCAGGACAATTTCGAGAATTTTTTGTGGCCTTGCTTTCCCGCAAACATTTCCGAGCAACGCCGGGTAATTCAGCTAGTTATAGCTATACAGTTTGTATTTTCGAGACATTGCGAGGGTTTAACAAATAGGTTCTTGAAAATGATGCCATATTAATTCCTAAATTGAATTTTGAAATCCTGGTTGGTTTTTTCAAATTTAAACGGATTTATGAATAAATATGATATGCATTTTTAAAATCATCGTAGCCTTAGATTTCCACCGTACGATTATACAATATTCGAAAGTGTGGAAAAATCATGTTTGTTTCGCTTGTATTAACGTCATTCAGTTATGTCTCTAACATTACCCACCTTAGACTTTTTTCAATAAATCATTGTTGAATCTAATACAAAATCAAGGTAATCTATTAGTTGAAAATATAATGTTCATTTAGGGGTTAGCCAAATTTTGTGCTAGGGCACATTACCGTTACATTTACGAAACGTGTGAACGTATGAAATGAGTGTTCGTCAATTACTGTTTGTTTGAGCCAACACCATGCAGTTTTTTCTGCTATGAAGCGCGCCAAGTTATTTCAAATGATAAGTGGAGATAGCTTTTAATAAAAATCTTCATGCATGAATCGGTACAATTAAAATGTCGAAGTTATTCAATTTCAAAATTTGCAAATCTAAACTACTGACGGTTAGCTGTTTTTTTTGGATGATTAAATAAATGTGTAATTATGTACGAAACTGTCAGTTTTTCGTCTAAGTCGTATATAAAAAATCCCCTAAGAACGATACATAGTTTTGCCCACATATGTCACAAGAAAACACACCCAATGTAGAACTTTTCTTCATTACCCAACGGAAAAACAGACTAAAAATATGACTGGTAAAGTTTTAATAACGATAAACAAATACAGGCGACACAAGGATTTTTTTCGATTATAGAGGTTTTAACCTTAAAGTCATTCTCCTCTTCGGGTCAGAAACACTTTCTGACCCTATGTGCGGGGTTGGAAATCAAACCCAGGTGGACTGCGTGCAAGGTATTGACTTACCCATCACGCTATACCCGTCCCCTTGGCGACACAAGTTTTTGGTGACAGTTATTACTTCGCAACCTTTTCCAATCCGGGGCAATCTTTCTGCCAACTGAGCTACTTTGGATGTGATGAAACACACCACAATTTAACTGAAAAAGTGCTAAATCGATTGACAAATGATTATCGGGTATGAAGGGCACCAGAAACTATAATATATTATGAGCATTCGACAAAAATAGGTTTAAAACCACTGATAAAGAACAAAAGATTCAAAATTACCCAATCGACTACAAGATATGAGAGACGATAAACTAAAATACGTGTACTAATTGAGCGAATTATTTTTATATTTTGATTGTTAGAAGCATGTTTCAAAAAATAGTTTGCATCCATTTAGGAGAACTGCGGACGATTATCAAAATAAGGTAGCTATCCGTATATTCATCAAATGTCAAACAACGTGATGATAAACAAGCTATCAACAAATTGGCTCAAGTGACACGTTTCTAGGATTATTTGAAAATTTCCTCATTGTGTGTGAAATCATGAGAACAATACTTTTCCACTACTTAAGCAGGAATAAATTTGGCAACTAATGAGGAATCCTGTACGTTCAGAAAAAACCTTTTAGGATAAAAGTTCATAATATCATGTATAAATCTGCGGTATTCTTCAAAAAAAAAAATTTTCTTCGATTCTTGAAAGAATAATCGAAATAGGTCTGCTGACAATGACTATCGATTGGAGTGGTTTTGATGCCAATTTAGCAAATTTTTGACGATTTTTGTTTCGCCTAAGTTTGTGAAAGTTAGTTCTGCTATCACCGAGAAAAGTTAGAGCAAAAAAATGTTACATACACACATACACATTTTGCGTACTTGACGAACTGAGTTAAATGGTATTTGACACTCGGTCAAAAAGTCGGTTTTCACAGTGATTGCATAATCTTTCTGTTGTCACTAATAGATTCGAAAACATTTTACATCCGGAAATTGCTTTCCAAATCATTGCTTTTTGTCTAATTTTGCTATAAGAATCGACTTATCGACATCTTCAATACTTCGTTCAGTACTAATAGGCTCAAGTGGCACGTTCCCTTAATTTTACTGGAGATTTTTGCCATGCCATGGCTTCTCTGATTTACCAGATGAAAAGGGAAGGAAAAAAATGAACTTGGAAGGAAATTGTGTAGTGGGTGGAGTGGAAAAAACACAAAACAAAAAGAAGCAAATCGTTCTGTACTCTCCACGAATAATACTCAGAACGCTGAATAGTAGCCATGTGATAGTTGAGTTTTCAATTTCCAGTCAGAGCTCTGACCAGAATACTGCCAAGATGCTTGGAAAAGTGTAGTAGACACTTTGACATTTTCAGATTCAAATCTGGTAAAAATTTTGTTGTCTGGGCTCAAGTTTGTAAGCTGCGTCAGTAGTTGGCATGTTTGGATGCAACCCAAGAACGAATCTTCAGCTTAATTTAACTAGTTGACAGAGGCAAAACTTATTCAGGATCAACAAAATCATTCGTTGCCTCAGCTCTAGCCAACTCATCAGCCCATTTATTTCCAGTAATACCAGAATGACCGGATACCCAAACGAAGTAAACAGAATTTGGAATGCTGAAGGTCTTCAATTTGAGTTCGACATGCGATCACTAGATTCGACCGTGAATCATTCAAACTAAATGCCTTTAAAGCTGTCAGGAACAAAAATAAATTCGTTTACCACCGAATGATCGTGATGATCGAGCAAGTTACTGTTCATGGATTATACCTATAAACAGCTGTAAAATTAAACCAAACATCGTACTCCAAAGTTCAATTTCGCTTTCTCTCATTCTGATTACAAATTTTACCCGTCGCTAACTGAACAATTTGTTACTATTAAAACTTGAGTAATGTTCAATATATGCGTTTGTGTTGATGATATCCTAAGTCTGCTGCCAGGGCCGTATTCATACCAGGGGAAGAAAGAGCCCAACATTTCTGAGGGCCTTAGCGTACTTAAGTATAAGATGAAAATGTTTAACATAATTTTGATAGGATTTTCTATGCTTATTCTAGGCTTTATTTCGGTCCTGCATGAAATGATTGAAGTCAACACTCGACATCAACTGCTGGCGATGACAGACTTGCATGTTAATTCATTTTGTACATCGCTGCATTAGAGTAACATAGTAGATTTGTCGTGTCAAATCACTGGCCAAAATTAATCTACGCGTCGTACAGCACTCTCTAGAGCTGCAATAATTTAAATCTATTTCGAAACGTAGAATGATTGTTTTGTTGATTTATTACTTTTTCTCTTTTTTTAATGACTAAGTATAGTAGTCAGCATTTTCTTTTCTTATCTCGATATTCAGCTAACCGGAGACCATTTGGCAGAAGCAGGAAATGAAATTTATAGAATGGTAGTACTCAAGGGAGAGCAAGGAACGTCTCTTGCTCTCTCTTAAGTACTATCATCCTATAATTTTCATTTCCTGTTTATACCAAATGGTCTCTGGTTAGCTGGATATCACAAAAAAAGAAAAAAAACCTGTTGATTTATTCATTAGAATTTTCCACTAACAATGCTCCGGAAATGAAAATGCAAGATCCGTTACTGTCAGCTATAGCAACTAGTAAAATAAACTTCGTAGCCGTTTGTTTGAATAACAAGTTTGTTTGAGTTGCATCAAATGTGACTTAAACAAATATAAACTCAAGATGGAATGGTCAATGATTTTTCATGTATCGTTCAAATAGGACTCGATAAACTCGATTCACCGTCAGTGACAGTTCAATCAAAAACAAATAATTTTGTATTTGGTTCAAAGATTAGTTTAACCGAAACAGTAAATGTCTGTTCTATGCGCCGTAACTATGATGATGTTAGTTTTCATATTAGTAACAAATCATGTTCAAATATGCATGATATCGAACAATCTCACAACACTTGTCGCGGTTCTTTCTATTTAAGTGTAGAAGTAATTTATAATATTTAACTAGCCCAATATTTTATTACTGTAAGACGGATCCATTCACTTTAGAAATGAAAAAATCGTTTACGGGAAACTTTCGTTTATTTTCTTTCGGTATTATAGCGTAGCCATGCTATTTTTTGTCTCGCTTGTCTATGTTTATCGACGCTTTTTAACAAGGGGCTAATAAAAGTATACTATTACTGAGATCTCGGGTTCACAGTTTTGCCTTTCTCTATAGAAAAGTATAACAATTGCTGGAAAAACCTACTTTCGAACGGAGCCTCGGAGACCCATAGTGTTGTATACCATTCGACTCAGTTCGACGAGATCGGAAAATGTCTGTGTGTATGTGTGTGTGTGCACTTTTCGAAGATATTTTTACCGCTCAAATTTTCTCACTGACTGAATCGATTTTAACAAACTAAGGCTCATTTAAAAGCTACTCTCAAATGGCTGTGACTTCTGGTTCCGAAGATATAACGGTATAAGTGACGTAATCGACAAAACGTGTTGTTTTTCCACCGCGCAAGTTGCTCGGAGATGGCTTAACCGAATTTAAAATGTCTAGACCCGTTTGAAAGCTATTGTTAGGTCATTGATCAAGTTCGAAGATCAAATGGGTGTGAATTTTGGTTCAGGAAATATGATGGTATAGGTGACGTAACCGAGAAAACACGTTGATTTTTATCGCTCTTATATGTAAGGGTGCTAATATTTTGGAATCACCTCTAATTTCGTAAAGCGCTGGCGCTCAAAAATTTAAGCACCTCGAAAAAAGTCCTCATGCAAAATTTGAGCTAAATCGGACATGGGTACATGAAATTTCCGAAATCGAAAATATTTTTTAATGCCAAAAACTATTAAAATTGCATGAAACGTCGAGATTTAGTGATATCTCAAAATAAAATTTCCCAGAAAGACGATTTTAGAAAAAAATTTTCGAGATGACACTAAATCTCGATGTTTTATGCAATTCTAAGACTTTTGACATCAATTTTTTTTTTCGATTTCAGAAATTTCAAATAAAAATTCTTTAGTTTTTATCAGTATAACAGTTCGGCTGAAAAGTTCGTATCGTTTAATAGAAACACACATTTTTTTGCCAACATTCGTTTTTATTATTCAACATAATTGCCATCAGAGGCGATACAGCGATTATAGCGATCTTCCAACTTTTCGATACCATTTTTGTAGTACGATTTGTCCTTTGCCTTAAAATAGGCCTCAGTTTCACCTCTTCATTGCTTCTAAATTTTTCACCAGCGAGCATTCTCTTGAGGTCTGAGAACAGGAAAAAGTCACTGGGGGCTAAATCTGGAGAATACGGTAGATGAGGGAGCAATTCGAAGCCCAATTCGTTCAATTTCAGCATGGTTTTCATTGACTTGTGACACGGTGCATTGTCTTGATAAAACAAAACTTTTTTCTTCTTCAAATGACGCCGTTTTTTTTCAAATTTCGTCCTTCAAACGCTCTAATAACGCTATATAATAGTCACTGTTGATGGTTTTTCCCTTTTCAAGGTAGTCGATGAAAATTATACCATGCGAATCCCAAAATACAGACGTCATAACCTTACCGACCGATTGTTGAGTCTTTCCACGCTTTGGGTTCGGTTCATCGCGTGCAGTCCACTCAGCTGACTGTCGATTGGATTCCGGAGTGAAGTGATGGAGCCATGTTTCGTCCATTGTTATATATCGACGAAAAAAATCGGTTTTATTTCGATATAACAGCTCTAAACACTGCTCAGAATCATCAATTCGTTGTTGTTTTTGATCGATTGTGAGCTCACGCGGCACCCATTTTGCACAAAGCTTTCTCATATCCAAATATTCGTGAATAATATGTCCAACACGTTCCTTTGATATCTTTAGGGTGTCAGCTATCTCGATCATCTTCACTTTACGGTCATTGAAAATCATTTTGTGGATTTTTTTCACGTTTTAATCGGTAACAGCCTCTTTTGGACGTCCACTGCGTTCATCGTCTTCGGTGCTCATATGACCAGTACGAAATTTTGCAAACCACTTACGAATTGTTGCTTCGCCCGGTGCAGAGTCTGGATAACACTCATCAAGCCATTTTTTGGTATCGGCGGCACTTTTTTTCATCAAAAAGTAGTGTTTCATCATCACACGAAATTCCTTTTTTTCCATTTTTTTCACAATAACAAAAGTAGCTTCACTCAAAATGCAATATCTCACAAACTAATAATCGGACAGCTGTCAAATTTATACACGTATCTTTTGAAGGTTGGTACTAACTGAAAATGGTATGGATTTAATTCTAGTGGCGCCCTCTCATAGAAACGATACGAACTTTTCAACCGATCTGTTATAAAGCGTAAGACAGTTTTTAAAAGACTGACGAATACAACAGCAAATATGGAATTTGTGAAACAGTTACCGCTAAGCCGGGATTCGGTCCTGTAAGTTTTTGTATCAGTTTGCAAATAACATTATTCTGCATGTAAACTATACACAGAAACAGATTAAATGAACTGAAAAAACCGAGTCGGTTCTGTTGTAATTTTATCTGAATTTAACTTCTGGTTCCGGAATTACTATGCTACATGTATTTGCACTAGAACTACGATTGACAAAGCAGGTAAAAATTCTTCTGCAATTTGTCTTAAAACCGGTTCAATACGTGAGATCTGTTAGTTGACGGCCAAACTAATCGATTATGACTAAACCAATTTTCCGGTTCCGGAAGTACCCCGTATGTTGCTATTTCTCTAATCCCATATGTGGCTATTGAATTTGTTCCAGAACCGACTTCAGGTTCCGAAATAACAGTGACAAGTGTGATTACCATTACAAACCGCCACTTGTTGAAGTAAGTTTTTCACATCAGAAAACATTCTACACAAAGACTCTGAAAATTTTTTGTCTGAATTGGCTAGCTGCCACTACAATCGAGAGACACTGAAAAACTTGGAAGTACTAATCGGAATGCTTCAGAGAAATTTTATAGAAACGAAAATAGTGGGTGGGTAATTTCAGGGACATAACTGGAGCACGTGAATCCGAACGAAACTGGCATGTTTCTTACACACATCCGGATATTAATAATCGTTCTTATTAGTTGATTGAATGAGAGATTTTACTTTTGCTGTTCCGCTTCCAGAATCTATACCGAAGTATGATATTTTGACAACAAATGTATTCTACCACACCAGTTTTGGTACTTTTTGCTATCATTTTTATATCTACACCAGAATCTGAATTCTGAAATTGATGCTAGAATTTTGGAATTTAACTAATGTTTAGAAAATAGGTTCATAACTTAATTCTAAAACTGAATCCTGAGTTGAGTTCCAGTCCCAGAAACAAAATACCAAATTCAATTTTAGCATGCAGATTCTGAATTCTTAACCTGAATCGTAGAAACGAATTAAGAAACTGAATTTTGTTCCAGAATTTTGAAGTCGAATTCCTGAACTGGAATTCTGTATACGAATCTCGAACATAAATTGAGATACTAAATTCAGTTTACACAATCTAGAATTAGGATTTAGTTTCAGAGTCCTAGTTTTAATTGAACCTGTATTCTGGAATTAAATTGTAAATCTAAATAGTTCAGGAATCAGGCTCTGAAATTCAGTTCCAGAATCCAATTAAAATGAGATTTACCTATGATACTCTTCCAGCTGAACATCAGGAATGAGAGTACTTCAAAACTAGCGTCCGAATGCGAAAAAGACAAGCACGCGTGATGAGCTTTTCTTATTGTTTCGAAAAATTTGAGAAACTCTTGTGTTACTTATGGCTATCGAACAGTATTGAAAATTCAATCATAAATTACTGATCACATTCCTGATGACGTGGAAGAAAGAATTATGTTGTTACCGTTTAGTACAACTCGAAATGTTCAGATTTAAGTCCTACCCATGCTTCCGCAAGGCCAATTTTCAATTGGCGTCCCTTATTAAGGTAAGACGCATTCACGTTAAAACGGGTCTTTCATATATTGCCCGGAGAGTGCAGTTTACGCCATTTTGACTGCTCGACTATTTGAATTCATGGAAACAATCTCGATATAGAGTATTGCGTCTTACGTCCAGGTAGAAGGTGAATCGAGTTCTATATTCCCAATATAAAATGATATTATAATAATAATGATAATGAGTTTTGAAATCTATAAAATAATAGTGGAAAAAGTGTGTGTTGCTAATGTTCTCTGATATGCGTGGACCGATTTATGCAAAAAAATTTGTGCAAAAATTTCACCGAGCCTACTTGATTTACTTCGAATCACATGTTCAATTAAGTAAGGGCACCCAATGAATAGCATAAAGGTTTCCATTTTCCGATATAAAAATTCGATGCCTTTAAGTCAAATTTTAGAACGGCATTTTTTATGACTCGTTGTTTTCCTAAACCTCCAGAAATGTGAATCCTATCTTCACGATAGATATAATTATGGCTGTCACAATGCGCTGAAATTTTATTCAGAGACAACAGAATTGAGGTGTTCTAGCACTTCAAATTAACACCGTTAATTCAAACACCAAAATTGTTCGGCTCTCTACTTTTTGGAACAATTCCATTCGAATTAGAAGGATGTTTTCTGTTTTTTTCCGGCATAAATTTTTCATAAGCATTTCCCATGCTATACATTTGAAGGATTCTTTGGACGAGATTTTGTGTAAATTTTTCGAAACAACCTCAAAATTTCGTCAATTGCTTCAAATTGCAATTTATTTGAATCCAAACGTCTTCAATTGGTCCAAACACGATCCAAATTATATCAACCCGAGTACTTCGAAATTTCAAATTATTAGCGTTTGAGTTACTATGATGTATCCAATGTACTCGAGCCATCCCGTTTGCCTCCTGTTATTAAATTACATCGATGGAACCACATGTTTTACCTATTCGAACGATTCACTCTCTTGCTCATGAACTGTCAAACTGGTTTTAGTTGTATTTTGCTTGGGTCATTTGGGACCTTTAGGAGCAGAAAAAACAGCTTTAAAGTGCGAAGTGTACCTGTTTTGGGGATAAATTATGAGATCGAATCAAAAACAATTGTCAGATGATTTATTTTCACAGAACATGAAGGATAATACTTCTAACTGTGCGAGGAAAATACCATTCTGTACTTCACTGATCGCGAGCAATCATGAGGGTTGCTCGATTAATAATAATAATTTTTTATCTGTGCGAAGTTCACCGAGAGAGCTACAGGTACAGAAATAAGAGGAACAAGTATAGAAGGTAAGTTCAGGGAAAAGTAACGAAGGTACAGGAACAAGTGCAGAAGCTACAAAACCAAGTACAGAAATGAGAGAAACAAGTATAGGAAGTACTGGCACAATTGCAGAGTGCAGAAAAAGGTACAGAATGTGCAGATGGTACAGATATAAGTACAGAAGTTACAGGATCAAATACAGAAAATACTGGAGCAGGTACAGAAAGTACAAGAACAAATTCTGAAACAAGTACAGAAAGTACAGGAGCAAACACACAAATTACAGGAACAAGAACACAAAGTACAAAATAATGTGCAGAAAATAGAGGAACATGTAATGAAAAAAGTTTAAAGTTCAAAAGTAAATCGCAAATGTAGTCAAGGTAAAAATTTTGAATGGCAAATTAGAAGAAGAAAAAGTTTCCATTCCACGCATTCCAATGATGCCATGTCATTTTAATTTGAATGTCATTTTCTCATCCGTTTCAGTTTTCTGTTACCGTCAATAATCGTTATGAGTCTGTAGCGTGAATTTGTTTTTTTTGTGATGGTAAATTGTACGCTGCCAGTTCGCGTTTCGGGAAACCATCGGTTTTTATATATTTTGTTCTGTTGTCCGCGACATGAAAAGGTTGGGGCCACTATTATAGAGCATTATAGTGATATTTTTCTTCAATAATCGTTGAAATTGATAAGCAGTTTTGATTTTCTACATCCAATCGAATATTATTGCGCTACAATGTGTGCAGGGGTCCGCTAGTTAATTTTTAAATTCAAAAAACCATTTTTAATCCACCTAGTGGTGTAATGTTGCCTTTCTCCTGTTACTTTTATTTTCAGAAACATCACTAGAATATTCTGTCAAGATGTTTCATTTCAAACTTGATTAAAACCAAAAACTTTCTTTGGGTATAAACTACATTATCTTTTCAATATGTAAACAGTTAATATAGATCTAAATGTGGCAACCCTGAACGCTATACAACATTGAACAAAGAACGCTGTGTGCAAGGTGGTTGTGTTTTCTTCTTCCGTACCAGAACGTATCGATGTGTATCGGAACCGGAAGTCGGCTCTGGATGAAACTGCACAGTATCTTTTAAGAGCTTTAATTTGAATCATGACTTTGGAAATCGGTTGCTAAGAAATAGAAGTGAGTTCCGTTTTTGGAGCTTTTTTTCACTACTACCGGTGCATTCGGAAGCGGAAACCAGGGACTAGTAGTCCCAAAGTAAATTTTTATATCCTCTAACTAACAACATCTGCCAACTAGATGAATTTATCAAACAAATTTTTCTAAAAATTCGCTATCACTTTTGAAATAATCCTCATGAAATTGAGCTTTTTTCACTTATCTCGCTGTAATACCGGAACCGAAAGTCGGATCTGGATCAACTTTCTGAGACTTTTTTAAGAATTCTATTTGGATTTATTTGAGGGCAAAGTTTTCTCATAGATTTGCACATATTGCCTTGTAAGTCCAGAACCGAAAGTCGGATCGGGGTTAAACTCAACAGCAGTCTATGAGACTATAAGACCTATAATTTGAGTCTGAGTTTGTGAAAATCGGTTACGCCATTTCTGAGAAAATGTAGTGACATTATTTGTCACATACACACATATATACATTCAGAAACACACATACATACACAGATATTTTATGATCTCGATGAAATGAGTCGAATGAAATATGACACTCGGTCCTCCGGGCCGCCGTTCAAAAGTCGGTTTCCACAGTGATTGCATAGCTTTTGTACATGAGAAATGCAAACAGATATACTCCACATAAAAAAAACATTCAACCCTTTATCGAAGCACACAAAGGCTCGTACCAGATTTGGTTGGATTTTGCTAGCTGCCCCTACAATCGAGATAAACAAGAGAAACTTAGAATTTTGACCGCTCAATCCCGATACAGAATCTCACGTCTTACGTCCAGATATGTAGTGAATCAGATTTTATATTCGCAATATAAAATGATGGTGGCTTTAGAAATGCTTTATAAACTCAAAAAAACTTTAATAAATTTTCATTGAAACGATAATCAACTAATAATCGGATAATTTTTTGTCCACATAATTATTCAAGGCTTAAATAGGGAAACTATTTGGGTCGGAATTCGAAAAATCGCTCAAAAAACATTTTCAATGTATATTTTTTATTATTTATTTTTTTTATTCAAGTTTTGTTATAATTTGGTTCTATTTGATCATTAAAATGTATTTCTGAAAAAAATGCCTATAACATATAAACATATTTGCATGAAACTTTCACAGTTCGTAGATTATGCAATAAACTTAAATTATTTCATATTTTTTCTATACAATTTTTGAAAGCAATTGATTTTTTTCAATGCTCTGGACTTATTAAAAATCGAGAAAATTGTATCAAAATACAATAAACACCGTAGAATATAAAACCGTTGAAAAATTTATGGGCCAGCAATTAATTCAAAACCTATGATTAAAAGTATGACTCCCGGTATGGTGTTTTCATAAGTGCTGGATGTTGCGAAGTGCACATTTGTCAGCGCACATGAAAATTTAGATTCTACGATGAAGTATTATGATAAATTTTTTTTCGATTTTAAAAAAATTCAGAATGTTTTGTTTGGAAAGTCATTTTAATAATAAAAATATACCGAATTATCAACACTTGTACAAGATATAAAAAAATGATTTTTTTTGCGATTTTACGTATTCTGACCTACTTACTAAACGCGCATCCGTTTTCCAACGTCTTCTCCAAAACGAAAAGTTTTGTTTTAGGTGAAGAACTTAGATAAAACTTATTAATGTGGATTACACTATTTCTTGCTTTAAGTGTTTAATCGACGACATTTATCTATCACTTCTCATTAGTTGAAGTCCTTGTTTTGACACAAAAAGTGTCTTTTCATAACTAATGCTACATTTGTGGAGTTCTTGTTTTAAAAGATGAAAAAATTGCAAAATAAATGCTCAAATTTTCGGCATTCTACCTCAGATAACTGGTTTTATAAGTTGTGAATTTCAGGAGAGTAAATAACAAAAATACCCACTTTAGTCATCTTCTTCAAAGCTTCTTGGGCGAGTACGACGGTTCTTCTTCTGTTTTCCAGGGATCAGGGTCATTTAGCCGAAAACAGTTTCCCCGAATCCATTTCGCCGAAAGAGTCATTTCGCCGACACGCAATTCGGCCAAAGGGTAATTTCGCCCAATTCTTCGTTAGTCTTAATATCGTGATTAGAATTGATAAAAAAAGACAAAAGCAAACAATTATTTTAACTCCCGTTTCTCCAGTTTCTAAAATGATCCAGAGACTTGAATAATTTTTGTAAGTTTATTCATGATCCTCAGTACTGAATTCCCAAGAAAAAACATGTTGATTTTATTACTGTACCTATCAGGCAATTGTTTGCGATACTTTCCGATAACTGAGTGCAGATGAAAAAATATCTATTGCGGCTGCGCCACATCAATTATCTAGTGATATATAATAGATATTTTTGATGTATTCAAAATTACTTTTGCAGCGAAATAACCCTTTCGGCGAAACGACTTTCGGTGAAATGGCGTTCGGCGAAACGACTTTCGGCGAAACGATTTTCGGTGAAATGACCCGCTCCCGTTTCCCAGTATGCAACAGTCCTATAAAAACAATTATTAGAATAATTTATCGAACGATAGAAACAAAATGTATATTTTCTTCATAGCTAATTTGATTAACTTTTTGTCTTTCTCACAAAAAACTCCCGTCAGATGAGGAGATTTTATGCCTGCTGTAGAAAGAGATTGCTAAATTTTCTCTCCATGGGGCTTTTTCCTGCTCCCCAAAACAAACAAAACAAACCAAATAAAAAGGTTTTACGATCACCGTGAAAACCGATTTTAGAACCGAATTTACGTACCATTCGATTCAGTTCGTCGTGTTCAGCTAATATCTGAATGTGTGGGTATGTATGTAATATTTTCATGGACAAATTAAACTCATAAATTGCTTAACCGAACTTAGATTCACAAGCTTATTTTAAAATGAAAGGCATTAAAATGCAATACAAAATTCCTGATTTTTATTTTGGCACGATGTTTTGTTTTGGAGGTAAAATTTTTGATTTTAAGGGTGCTGTATCTTAAATGACTATATAAAGAACTGTAATTACCTTGGAAATTGTTCATAAATTTCTCTAGTTCTCAGATCTTATTAACAAATGTCCTGATAATCTCATTTCAGTTAATCCCATAATAATCTCACTACCAGTCCTCAGTTCCTGGCCATAGCGGTCCAATAGATCACTCCGATTTCTCAGAGATGACTGAATCAATTTTCTTCCCCGTATTAGATTCGAATTTTATACCCAAATGAACTTTCTTGCTTCCATTAAGGATTCAACGATTTTTTTTTTTTGAAAAATCCCTTAAATTTTTAAATTAATAAGAGTAAAATGAGAAATGCATCAAAACATCACTAGTTGGTTTAAACTTGTTTTGTTTACTTTGAAGTGAACCGTCTAACATCATTTGATGCCATATCATGAGGCCGATTTAGGAAGCTTTCGCAAATAATTTCAAGGCCTTTTCCACAATTGTTCGATACTATTAAATAAATAAACAATTAAAATCAATCGAGTTTTGGCCATCAACTGAAATAATTTCTTGCCATGTGCGTTCGGCAAACTCGTCGTCATTCAGTTCAATCGGGAATGTTCACATCAATATCATACGTTGAAATAAACCAGAAAATTAGAGCAAATCAGCAATTCCAATCAGTAAGCAATTTCCCCAATAAATCTAATCAGAACCGATTTCTCATATGTTTCACTTTTCAGATCATGAAAGATTCATCAAATATCACTTGGACAAGGGCCTGGAGCAACGTATACCGCATCATGTCAGCACCACTCCGGATGACTTCGATTTCATCGAATTCCAGGTAAGTCGATCCGATAACGAACACAATTTCGTTAAGATTCCTCTTCAGCCATGATGCTTTCTATCCCTGCCATCTCACACGTGAATTCCGTACGGTCGAGCACATTGTCATCGTCATCTTCTTCGGCTTCATCATTCCGTCAGCAGCTTTATCGGCTGTCGACGGCAAACAACGGCAATTTTGCCAAAATAAGTTGTAAAACGTTTTCTATGTTTCTCGATCAATAAATGGCCTCATCGTTAAGGCCTATGTGGACGAAATTTGATAACCTCCCTGGTAGCAAAACACCAAACGGTGGAAAACAGTGATAAGCAGCACGAATCAATCCTGTTTAGCTCGCCATAAATTCTATGGCGCCTCATCACTCCAACTCCAGCGCACCAACCAAATATGTCAATTTAAGGTTGGGATATCGATAACGTTTGATTTTGGTGGTGGTGGTGGGGGTGTTACATTTGTTTCGGTTGTTTCACTTGCTGGCTTGATACCACATTTATTGATTGTGGTGCTAAAAATCTAAGGAAAATTGTTGGCTTTATGGCCATTCTTTGTTCCACCAATAATTATTTTATGTTACTCGTTTCCGGTTTCTGGTAAAACCAATGAAGTATCAAAACGAAAGATTTTTTTTAATCTTACAGCTGAGAAAAACTCAGCGAAAGAAAGAAGCAGAAAGACTAATGCAAAAGCTTTTATGATCAAATGAGTTACAATATAATTTTATTTAATTTTCATGGCCGAGCTTGACAGTCTAAGAAGCGTGTCGTTGTCATTAAGTAAGAGCAAGAAAAGATTTCTTTTTCGATTCGTTTCGATCGATTCGAAAACGCTTTCAATCTTCACGAACCAAAACTTCCCTTAACCTTATTAAAGTGATGCTTTGATGGCTCCTAAACCATACAGTCAGCTTCGTCGGAGAACTGACAAATCGTTACTCTGGTTTTTATGGGGCGCTTTCAATGAACCGGGTGGCCTTCTGCCATCGCGTTCCGTCACCCAGATGATCGTTGGCACATTCGGTGACGCGCTATCCAGTGTTTTACGATCCTGAAATACTGCGCTCAATACGGGATGACGAGCGCTATCGGAAGACGTTTTATATTCAATAACGGAAAATGAAGCGGAAAACCCATCTCCTCCGGCATGCCAGTCCATGTCAATCCAAAACTATGTAGCTGTTGGCTTCTGCAACGTACGTTACATTGTTGGAATCCTGAACGCTTTTGGCTTGGATTGGATCCGGAAACTTGATCAATTTAACATTGTCGTGGGTAATGACGATTATGAAATGGAGCCTTTGGAAACAGCTCATATTTTTTTCCGTTTCAATAATGGAAAACAACTTGAGATTGATTGCTGCTGTTTGTGTTATACAAAACTAGCTGACCCATCAAACTTCGTCTCGCCCGAATTTGTTTTTTGAATTTATGTTTTCGGACAGTAGGATTCAAACGTCTTATGCTGTTGAGGAGCAAGACTCTTTGCAAGCGTATGAGTAATGTCAACAATGTGTGCGTAAAAACAAATTCTGGCACTTCTTTTCCTGATTTTAATCAATAAATCTTCCACATGCTTGAAAAATAAACCAACCAGTTTATTCTGCTTAAAATTGCAATTCAAGAAAAGCGAAAATCTTAGTTCAAAACTCTTCCGTTTTCCTTAAAACTACTCGTGTAAAATTATTTCAGTTTCAGCTTACTTCCACTAACACATTTGATTAGCAACAAACACATTGCTAAATAGATTTCCTCTTGCAGAAATTATTGCGATATAAAGATTTACGTACCTTCTATAAGTAAACCCGCAGAACCTTTAATTTAACACGCGAAAGTAATGGATATGGAATGTTGTCGTAAAATTATTTATATTAATATTTAGTTTTGTTTATTTGGTGTAGTGCAATCTAATACAAATGCAATGAAGCAGTGTTGCTAACTGTTTTGTTAGGGGATTTAAATCTACATTCATAAAATGTAAGTAATTTTCCATCAAACGTTGGTAAAACATTGATCAAAACTGATATTTCATCCAAAAAGATAGGTTTAACATTCATTTGAGAATAAATTATTGTTAAAAAATATTGTTTGAAACTCAATCGTTCAAGCTGCTTTGATAAACTGGTTGCTCTGCATATATGAATACATATGTTAGATCTTAATGTATCTTTCTATTATTTTACTGAGCCAGCCAAGTGCGATGAATTCATAAAAAAAATTGTGATATGTTAAAAGCTTTTGTTACGCAAAAATTAAGCGAATGCACCGATCACCATATCATCTTTAGAATCAGTGCATCGAACAGCGATTATAGATCTCTCTCAAACTATAGTTTATAAAAAGTGAACTATAGGAATAAAAAGTGAAGCAAAAATAAATAAGATGACTACTTTAAATTGATTCCACAAATCTACAAAAGCTGCCCTCGCGACTTGAAGTTCATCACTTCTCGCTAGTCTGATGGTATTATTTAGTCGTGTTTGATGAATGTTCGTAGCGTGACTATCACAGGAATAAATTTCGATTAACAATTTAGCGATAAAACTTTATTTTTACTTTTAATTTATGACTTCTGGTCAGTCAGTAATTATTCAGTAAATTTTTGACATATCAGAGAATCGGATGTTTCGCATCGCTAAGTTCGACTCCTCTGGTAGAAGGTAAAAGTTTAGTTTAGTTTCATATTCTTTCTTCTCTCACAATCTCTAGTTAGTTTGATATTGTTTAAAAACCGAAAGATAAAATGAGTAATTCTTGGACATTCGAAAGTTCAAGCTACCATTCTTTTAAATATTGTGTCCATTAACTTTTACATGAACACTGCATTCGTTTAATAGTTTTATCAATAGTCGTCTCATTATTTAAACAGCAGAGTCCTTTCATTGATTCGTACAAAAATCGTTCTATAATGTGATTTGTTCAACTCACGCCTACGATGGCCAACAATAATCATCTAACTGATTACATTGCACACAATGCATCTTCTGGTAAACAGTATCTTCTGGTATAGCTAGAACACTCACATGCGTTCCATCATTATACCCAATTAAGCACGTGGCTCGGAATGATGATGGTTCAAGTGCGTATGTTAAAAACTTCACACAAAACAACTCGTTGCGCGCCAAAAGATTCTTTCAACGATCTAGTATTCCTTTCTTCGACGGCCAAACACTTATACAACTCGTTGCGCGCCAAACACCTATCGATGATCTAGCAATCATTGGCCACTTTTTAGTGGAAAATTCCATTGTCCATACAAAACAACTTTATGGATTTTTCCTACTTTTCCGGCAAGTTTTCCTAATTTTTTTGATGTACGAACCCGGTGGGGGTAAAAACTGATCAAACAAAAAAAAATCATCTCAATCCGTCCATCCGTTCTTACGCGATGCGATTACAAAGAATGACCTCTGCATTTTTATATACATAGACTAGCTGACCCGTCGAACTTCGTCTCGCCCAAAATTTTTTTGTTCGAATTTATGTTTTCGGACAGCAGGATTGTCAAACGACTAAGTGCTTCACGTATGTCTCCATTGTTTTTCTGTTTACCTAACCTACAATCGACGGAATGCGACACACACACACGCTTTAGCTCAAAAAAGGAGTATCACAAAAAAATGTGAAAATGTGAAATACTTATATTAAAATTGAGCAAACGCATAGGTTTTCATCTCATCCTTTGAGTCAATGAACTGAACAGAGATCCTTCTCTAACGGCTTCGACGAAATGGATATAAGGGGCCACGTTTTCCGTTACAGATGTGACTCTTACTTCCGGTAATCGATAAAAAAAGCTCACTAACCATAATGTTGCAGAGTTTCTCTTCTGAAGATGTTCATTCGGTAGAGTAAGATATATATACAATTTGTTTTTAGCCCAAGTAACCAAAACTTCGTAAAAAGGATTTGGCTTAAGTAGCATACAAAACATTCCCAACAGTCCGTTTTTAAGGAATTACTCAAACTTGAATGTTCATCCGACGCAACAGAACAAACTTTGCAGAAGTTCCTTGTACAGCTTTAAAGCAGCGAGAAAGTTTTCTGGGAACATTTTCTGTACGTTCTAGTTGCTAAAAAGTACCACGCGTACATTAAAGCTCTAATAAAGTCGATACTTTTCAGGTACTGTGGAACTTTTGGTTGCCTGGAGAGACGACGCCTAAATTTTAATTTGATATTTATCTTACCAATTTCAACATTCTTCACAGAATATGAAATAGAAAATGGCAGTCTCAATCCATTATGGTGATCATCTTGAACATTGATCAAATTGCCACTTATTATGTGTGACCTTAGCTTCTACAGCACAATCTTTTCATTGAATCATTAAAAAATTTTCTAATTTTTTAAACTCGCACTCACAATGATCAATATTATTCATCTGATTTCATTACACACAATTCTTCTACTCTAAATCAGATTTTTTCTTCTACCTGCATCGGTCATACAGTCATATGCATTCTGTCATTATTTTTTTACCAAGCAATATTTTTGATACCCTATTAATCACGTATGCATGCGAATTCTCCACTCAAAACATCTCGTTGCGCGCCAAAAAATTTATTCGACGTTCTAGTATTCTTTCCTTCGACGGCTAAGCACTTATGCAACTCGTTGCGCGCCAAACATCAATCGTAAATCTAGCAAGCATTGGCGACTTTTTCAGTGGAAAATTCCATTGTCCGTACAAAATAACTTTATTGGTTTTTCCCACTTTTCCGGTAAGTTTTTCTAATTTTTTTGATGTACGAACCCGGGGGGGGGGGGGGGGGGGGTGGGGGGGGGGGGTAAAAAGTGATCAAACAAAAAAAATCATCTCAATCCGTCCATCCGTTCTTACGTGATGCGATTACAAAGAATGATCTCTGCATTTTTATATATACTAGCTGACCCGTCGAACTTCGTCTCGCCTAAAATTATTTTTTGTCATTTATATTTTCGGACGGCAGAGTGGTCAAACGTCTAATGTCGTTGACGTTTCTCTCCATTATGTGGCTGACTACTTGGTCTACAACGAATTCAGAGACGACATATTATTTTCCACACAAATTGTCATCTTCGAATGCATTAAACATATATAGCAGATCTCTTTCCAACAAATGGTGTCGACATATTAGAATAAGAGTGGTCCCGAGATGATTATAATTTAATGGGAAATCCTTGGAGATTATCGGAAGGATTTTTTTGAGATTGTTTGTCCAAATAATGCTCCTTCGCTAATCTAATGTTCAAAGCATTGCATTGCAGGATCAATCTTTGAATCCAAAATTTAGCGATAAATTCTACATTCAATAGTTAAAACGATAATTTTATCCATGTAGTGTTCTTTAACTTGTACATGAACACTGAAGCCGTCAAATAATCATAGTCATATCATTAGTTGAGTCACCACATCGTTTTGCTGAGTACTCCGTCTAAAATTAGGAAATAAGTTGACATCTGATAATCAATATCATACAAAATTGAAGGAAAAATGTGCAATACTTCTGTTATGGCGAAGCGAATATGTGAAATAAATATACCAGTTGTCGTCCTTTTCGTTAGCTAATATGTATTTGTTCGAGTAACCCAAAGTTCGGAAAGAGGGAATGATTTGTCTTAAGCTACTTTCAAAGTAAATGAATAGTATCCTAAGGCACCCGTTTTCAAGTCATAATCCTCCGTTCAAAATTAACCAAACACAACTGAACGAACTATAGCTCGGTACAGCTGAAAAAAATAGCTCAAAACTTGTTCTGTTCCTTCAAGTTGCCAGAAACTCCTCGTCTACTTTGAAGCAACAAAAAGTGATTATTTTTATATATTGTGAAACTTTTGATTGCTTGGGGAAACTCTGCTATAATTTTAATTTGATCTTTATCTTACCAATTTGAAAATACTTCACAAAAATAAGCAACTTAAAATCAAATATTTACGCTAATCATCATCTACCGATTGGTATTTAATTACTATTTATTATGTGCGCCTATCTACATAATTTGTAAGATAAATGCTGGGAACATCTCTTTGTTTGTCCTAATTGTTTCAACAGCGGAATCGTAACATTGATTTTTCGTAATTTCATTTGTTTAACTCACGCCCACGATGACCAATATCATTTATCTAACTGATTACATGGCACACATTGCATCTAGTAAACGAAATCAGAACTTTTGCTCCTGCTTACGGTACGGCTTGAATAGTATATCGACATAGCTAGAACAGTATTATGCATTCCACCAAGTCATTTTGCAAACAATGATTTTGATACCCAATTAACTGCCCATACTCGCATATCAGTCCCATATCGATTTTCGCTAATTTTGAATTAGCTTGAGGAATGAAATCTCTCTTCAATATACTCTCAGAATTTGCAATAAAAGTTGAGGGTTTGTTCAGTAAAATGTGAAAAAAATATCAACTCATGTCTGTCCCATATGCAGAGTACCCGCATATCAGTCCCATTCAGTGCAAATTTCAATAATTTCATTTGTTGCATCATTGGAATAGCAAAAGTGTATTACCGATATTTTATGTAATAATACCATGATTTAGCCTTAGGTAGCACAATAAATCAAAAAAATCGAAAATAAAATTTTAATCGTCTTGTTCTCGACATGCCGATTTTCCATATGGGACTGATATGCAAGTATGGGCAGTTAAGCACGTGGCTCGAAATAACAAATCATATACATCAAGTATGCCTGTGAATTCTCCACACGAAACATCTCGTTGCGCGCCAAACAATTTTTTCAACAATCTAGTATTCCTTTCTTCGACGGCCAAACACTCATGCAACTCGTTGCGCGCCAAACATCAATCGTAGATCTAGCAATCATTGGCGACTTTTTCAGTAGAAAATTCCATTGTCCATACAAAATAACTTTATGGATTTTTCCTACTTTTCCGACAAATTTTCCTAATTTTTTTGATGTACGAACCCGGCGGCGGTAGAAACTAATCAAACAAAAAAAGAATCATGTAAATTCGTCCATCCGTTCTCAAGTGATGCGATTACAAAGAATGATCTCTGCATTTTTATATATATACTAGCTGACCCGTCGAACTTCGTCTCGCCTGAAATTATTTTTTTAAATTTGTGTTTTCGAACAGCAGAGTTGCCAAACGTTAATGTTTCTTTCCATTATTTTACTGATTACTTGGCTTACAATAAACGAATTACGACAAATTCATATACAACACAATAACTTCGTCCCGAAGAAGAAATATTATCAAGAATTATTGTAGATATGTTCAATGCTTTTGTTACGCAAAAACTAAACAAATACACCGTTTGCCATCTCATCCTTCGAGTCAGTGTATTAAACAGAGATTGTAGATCTCTCTCAAACTAAAGATTTGACATGTGAGATGATGGATTGGATTAAATCATATCTGACTGGTCGTAGTACGACCGTGAAATTTAGCGACTGCGTTACTCCATCATTCATCGTGAGCTCTGGCGTTCCTCAGGGAAGCCATCTAGGACCATTCATATTTTTGCTATATATAAATGATCTGAATTTCGCATTGCAATGTATGAAGTTATCATTCGTCGACGATTTCAAGCTGTTTCATCTTATCAAAGATCTGAAAGACTCAAATTTCTTGCAGTTACAGTTGGAGGTATTTTCTAACTGGTGCAACGTCAACAGAATGGTTATCAACGCCTTCAAATGCTTCGTTATCTCCTTCTCTCGTAAACGAACCACGATCATGTATGATTACACTATTTCGCAAGCTGTACTAAAACGGGAGACATCAATTAAGGATCTAGGAGTGTTATTGGATTCAAAACTTAGTTTACAAGATCACATAGAATATACCCTCTCTAAAGCATTAAAGATGCTAGGATTCATCTTTCGCATCTCAAAAAATTTCAATAACATATACTGCCTGAAATCGTTATATTGCGCTCTAGTTCGCGAGTATGCTGTTGTTGTTTGGGCACCATATTATCAAACAGATAAGCTACGCATTGAAACTGTTCAGTGCAAGTTCATTCGTTTTGCTTTGCGTTGCCTGCCCTGGAGAGATCCATTTAATCTTCCAAGCTACGAAAATCGTTGTAGACATACACTTCGATTTGCTATCTGTCCGCCGTGATACACAAATAGCTGTTTTCGTCGCGGACCTCATCCAATCTCGAATTGATAGTGCAGATCTCCTACAACAGCTAAGTTTTGACATTCTTCGGCGTAATTTGCGGTTTAATCCCTTTCTCAGAATTCCTCGTGCTAGAACTAACTATGGGTTCATTGAACCGTTTTCGAGTACAGGGTCCGGCACTCGAAGTGTAACCAATTAAAAAGGCCATAAATTCAGTTTGGAAAATTACTTTTACTTAATTCAAAGTACAAAATGTGTAAAAATAATACAAAATTCAGAATCAATTCTCTTTTGCTCGATATGACATCCTTTTGCCTTGACCATGGCCTTGAGACGGTCAAAAAACGAATCGCAAGCTGCCCGAATGTGACTTGCAGGTGTATTTTGGCCCACTCGCGGACAATAACTTTTTTCAGCGCCTCGAGACTGGTGTATCTTTTAGTTCGGACTTTGCTCTCCAAAATGGCCCAAAGAGAATAATCCATTGGATCCGCATCTGGTGAATTCGAGAGCCATTGTGTGAACGTGATGAAGTTCGGAACGTTGTTTTTCAGCCATTTATGGTTCACTCGAGCTTTGTGAGACGGTGCCGAGTCCTGCTGAAACGTCCATGGTCTGCCACCGAAATGTTTGTCTGCCCACGGCTTCAAAGCAACCTGCAGAATACTTTCCCGATAATATGTCGCATTTACCTTGACGCCAGGCTCGATGAAAACGATTGGAGAGCGCCCATCTGCGGTTACAGCGGCCCAAACCATTATCTGTTGCGGGTGCTGCCTCCTGGTGGCCAATCGATGACTCAAATTCTCGTATGAACGGTCGGTCAAGTAAACCCTATCGTTTTGAGAGTTTACGAATTGCTCAATTGGAAAAAATTTCTCGTCAGAAAATACAATGTTCGGAAATTAACCGCTTTCGGCCAAACGAAGCAACTCCTTCGCTCTCTCAAGTCAAGATTTTTTTTTCGCGTTCACTTTTGGCAAAATGCTTTCTTGCGCTTGTAAACAATACAACTCCGAACTGTCATTTAGCAAATTTCTAGAGAGCTGATGCCCGTGCGTCAGCTGCGCGAGCGGTCTGAAGTTGGTTACACTTCGAGTGCCGGACCCTGTATATGTCGCGTATTCAATACTTGTTCTGATGGATTTAATTTCAATTTATCTCGTAACGCCATTGAAATCCGTTTTCTCCAAATATTTTCCCGCTAGTTTTATTAGGATAATTAGTCAATACGAATAGTTGTTAGTTAGCTTTGTAGTTTAAATAAGGGTAATTTAAGATTCGTTATGTATCATTTGGTCAAATGTTTTTTGTTGATATAAAAGATGAGAAGGTTTTATGCCTGCTAGAGAAGGAGAACCAAAATCTCAGCTCTACCAGGCTTTTCCCTTGCTTCTAAATAAACAAATAAATAAATTAACAGATGGATGAAAAAAAGATGACCAAGATAAGCATGTACTAAAGACGTTTAAAATTTAATAGCAAATCCTTAGGGATTATCGAAAGTAATAAACTAATTTTGAACGGTTGTCCATAACCTACTTCACCGCTAGTGATATTACTTAGTCGTGTTTGATGAATATTCGTAGCAGGATAATGACAGGATCAATTTTCGATTAACGAATTAGCGATAAAATGAAAAATACTTGGACATTCGAAAGTTCAAATTACCCTTTTATTAAATATTGTGTCCATTAACTTTGACGTGAACGCTATATTCGTTCAAGAATTGTATCAAAAGGCCTCTCATTCGTCGAGCCACCACATCGGTTTGCTTAATATTCAGTCCTGAGAATCAATATTCTGTTCTAGCGGAGTGAACATGAGGAGTGATTATACCAGTATTCTTCTTATCGTTAAAGCCAATGTATAAAACAGCAGATCTCACAACTAATGGCTCTTACATGCCACGCAATCTCCTTCAGATATGATATTCACGATTCGCATATGGTAATTCGTCAAATAATCCAAAGCTGGGAAAATGAAATGATTTGGTTTAAGCAGCTTACAAATGTCATGAATACCATCCGTTTTGAAGTAAACCACTCTTGAAAACTCACTCGAATCGGCTGAACAAACGTCAGCATGCTAAATGCAAGGAAAATATTTTCATCTGAACTCATTATTTCAACAGCAGAATCCTATCATTGATACGTAAAAAAATCGTTACATTATTTGATTTGTTCAACTCACGGCCACGATGGCCAACATAATTCATCTAACTACATCTACTGTCAAATGACATTAGAACTTGTGCTTCTGTTTACGGTATAGCTAAAACAGTCATTTGGCAAGTAATGATTTTGATACCCTATTAAGCACGTGTTTCCAAATGACGAATCAATCATGCATGTAAAATCTCCACCCAAATCTACTCGTTGCGCGCCAAACAATTTTCCAAAGATCTAGTATTCTTTTCTTCAACGGCGAAATACTGAGCATCTCCTTGCGCGCCAAACATCAATTGTAGATCTAGCAATCATTGGCGACTTTTGCAGTGGAAAATTCCATTGTCCATACAAAATAATTTTATTGGTTTTTCCCACTTTTCCGGTAAGTTTTCCTAATTTTTTTGATGTACGAACCCGGTGGGGGTAAAAACTGATCAAACAAAAAAAAGCATCTCAATCCGTCCATCCGTTCTTACGTGATGCGATTACAAAGAATGATCTCTGCATTTTTATATATATAGATATAGATAGATAGATAGATGAAGTGTTTATAATACAACATAACGGATACCATTTTCGTGCATTAGATTTTCCAAGTTTGTTGCAGTGATCAGGCCCGGCAAGTAATGTGGGTACATTCTGACATACAATTTGAAATATTAAAGATTTGTATGCAAGACCCGACCGAGCACGATTACATTAAAAATGAAATAATAATAATAAATACAAAAATAAAAATGGTGGTGGATGCACAAACTTACTCAAAATTGCCAATTAGATTCTTTCAGAACAATTGATTCTACTCTATTTTGATGTCTTTCACAAATTTTTACATTTTAAAATTTTGGAAAAACATCCTTTAAATAAAAGTAAATTATAATGATTCAAAGTTTCTTAAAAGATCAGTTTTGGATACGAACAACCTCAAGATATAAATCTGAACAAAAGAAACGATTTTATATCATCTTAATTTTCAAGACAGCGAACGTACAAAATTCATTTGATAAACAGTGATTAGAGAAGATTTTATATATTTTGATCGAAAAATGTGAAAAATGTGAATAACCACTAACCAATAAACTCAGCAATAGTGTAGTTTGAATGATCCCTCGTTAAAAGGCATATATTCGTAGATTCCCTTTTCTGCTATAGTTCATACTGCGCAAATCGGACGAGAAGATGACATCATCGGCTGCGACTGTGATTGGCTCGTGAAAACATAGGTCGATTAAAAACAATTTTTCAATGGTATGCAATTGATATACTTAAATGACGTAACTCCGTAAGTTTTAGTTAAATGTTTCCGAATCGATTAATAGTTAAATTATATGAATCCATCAACAAATGACTGAGTTATAAGCGCTCAAAATTATGACAGAAAAAAGGTTACGCGGTTACTAATCATGTACTTTTTTCAACTAACACTCAGTCTCGTATAGTGAAGAGTGAGCCATTTTTAATACCAAAAAATTGCGGTACTAACACCTGCAAAAATACAACAAACAATTTTATAGCTCACTATTCTTTACGTTTCGTCTTTGACTCGTCAGTGCAGAGCAGTTCAAATTGAACTGCTTATTGCAAACTTAAACAGTTCAATTTGAACCGCTAAGCAGACGTAAAGTTAATGCTACTTGCAAAACACTTATTCAGTTGGTACCGAAGTACCACGTCTTTCCTGACGTGCCGAACGAAAACGTTGTTTTCGGCTTATACTGGCCGATTCAGGTATGGTCATTTAGGGGTTAGTCTATGTTTGTACTTAGGGAATTTTTTAGTTGTTTATTGTAGATTTACATACTACTGGAGGAAAACTTTGCATAGTTATTTGGAAATATTGTGGAATTTATTTGGAGCTTAGAACTGTTATAGATTTTCGTCTTTCTCTCATGCTATGCAATCACCGTGTAAGCGACTGTTGAACAGAGGTCCGAGTGACATATACCATTCGACTCAATTCGACGAGATTGCAAAATGTCAATGTTTGTATGTATGTATGTTTGTGTGTATCACTCGATTTAATCAGAGATGGCTGAACCGATTTTTACAAACTCAAATTCAAATGAAAGTTCTTATGGTCTCATAGCTCGCTATTGAATTTTATTCCGATTCGACTTCTGATTCCGAAATTACATGGAAGATGGCGTGACCGAAATCATTATTCTGGAAGATGGCGTGACCGATTTTCACAAACTTAGATTTAAACAAAAGGTCTTATGGTTCCTTAGCTCGCTATTGAATTCTAATTGTATCCAACTTCCGGTTCCGGAATTACAAGGCGATATGCGCAAATCCATGAGATTATGCGCACTTTCTGAATTTTAACATATGTCTTTTGGTCAGCAACAACACTGGCAACAGTGTCCTTCAAATCCGATGCAAACATTTTACCTTCTATCAATTGATTAAAATGTTAGGCTATTTTTTTTTCAACTCGTACGTAACCTGAATATCGATTTCAAGACGTCTTCTGTGATATAGTCTAAAATACAGTTGAGAACAGAATTGCGCGGAAATCATTTTTTCAACAGTCTCATAGAATACACTACCAAATCTCAGAAGAAGAAAAATTTCAATATTAACATAACGAAACAAATGTAGCGCTACTCACGGATGCAATCCGAAACTTCTTTCCTACCAATGCAATATATGATTCTGTTAAATTGGTGAGATCGAAAAAAATTCAACATCTTTGAACTAGAAAAATTGCACACAAAAGAAAGAGAGAAAGGAAACGAATCAAATTCTCATTACCCAGCTAACATTCAATCAAGGATACAAATCGATCGATCCGTAGCGAATCAAACGCCTAGTTCTTTGTAGTTTTCCGAGTCATGAAATCCAGAATGCATTATTCCATGCCGGTACATCAACATTGCTCATTGCGCTGCAACCGTTCTCATCTAATTTCTTTCAGTGTTCCGCTGCTTCGGTATCAAATCAACTGATCCAAAGACAAAGCCTAGCGCCGATTCACGTGCATCGACACCCAGGAAGGAAATTGAAAAACGATATCGTTAATTTTCCGCCCTAGATTCCGTAGTCTGCTAACTGTTCGAATTGTAAAGGGGGAAAAGCACTTCGTCTGAAGAACATCAAGACTGCAAGGAAAGTGGCACACATCTATTTGAATAACTATTTTGCCCCCGGCTCTACCAGCCGGAATCGGAGGATAGCAGAAACAGGAGCAGCTTGAGCTGAGTGTTCAAAAGTATTTTCCCCGGCATCTTGAAGTTTTGCCTGTGTTTGTATGTTATCCGGTGTAGGTGGAAAGTCTCGCTAGAATCAGCTTACATACCTTCTGCTGGCAGTGTGCGCACATGCACATCTATCTGTAGCTCCGTTATGAGGTAGTTTGGATAGATTTTAACACTGTGTTTTCCACAGTCTGGGAGGTGAATAATTTATTTAAATTCATTTGACTGCGATGCTGTGAGATGGTTGTTAGTGATAAATCTGTTTTAATTCATAATAGCAATCTACGTTATCAATTTAAACTCTTCATTAACTGGAGCGACCGATTCTAGACGGTAGATACCAGATAACCTAGACTCTCTATTCTGTGAAATCAATGCCGTGATTGTACCAGTATGACAAACTTTGGTGAGTTGATTGAACTTTTCTTTGCACAAGTTGAGCTAACCAATGATGATTCGAAAGACAAAGGAGACTCTGGAGAAGTACTAATTTATAGATTAGTTTGGATATCAATTTGCCCTAAAACTGTTAATTTCTAGCCAATTTTCATATACTGAGCCACTCAAACAGCATAAGTGGCTGATGGCGGCGAAGACGTAGAGCACTTCCCGTAACAGATGAGGACAAAGTTTAGGAAAATATTTCACTTGCGACCTACAGGAACGATGGTGCCAAGGAATGTGCGGTCGCATTACCGACTCACGCTGCTGCTGTAGGAAGTCAGTTTCCACTCTGTTTGAGTGGAAATTGCATCGACATCGACAACCGGCGAACGATGACTCCATATAAGTGTCAAAGTTCGACGTTCAGCGAACAGTTTCCGTACTTCAGATGGCATATTTTACGCGAAGTGCTCCTGTTGCTGATTCATTCGCAATGCAATGCAGGCAGGATCCGAACGAAGGGTGACAGCACTCAGTGGATCGTACAAATTGATTGCGCTTTATTTGATGGTAGTATGACATTGTGCTCGGATCGCGACCCGTCACTGTTTGTCTCCGGTAATTCAAAGAAAGGAATGCAGCGTGGTTAACAGCTGCCAACGATTGTGATATATTTGAGCTGTGCTGATATTTGCTGTGCCGAAATGTTTGTTGTTCTCATCTTCCGGGCTGAATGCGATAATGCTCATTTCCGTACAGAACTATTTTCCAAGCGCAAAGACAAGTTCGGTTACTTTCAAATCATTCAAATTTTGCAATTTGTATGAAGCTGCTAGGTGTAGTGAAAAGGAAACTGTTCTGATCACGTTGCTTGGTAATAGCAAACTAAAAGTGGAGTCACCGAAACCTGTGATGTGGTTATGTAGGGCAATATTGAAAGCCTGTTTTAATCCTTCTAGTGGTATAATGATGCCTTTTTCATAGTACTGAGGATTTTTCTCAAAACACTTTCCGCTGATTCTTGTAGGAAAGCAAGAAAGTTAGTTTCGCCAGCAATCAACATAACCTTCGCAATAAAACACTTAGTCACTCTGAATAACGGTTTGAAACATTTATCACACTTCACACTGTAATTCTGGAACCGGAAGTTTGAAGCGAATGAAATTCAATGTAAGCCTTTGGGGGATTGTTTGAACCTAAGTTTGCGTGTATCTAACAAAAATGTGCTCTCGATTTTCTCGGAGATGGTTGGACCGATTTTCACAAACTTAGATGCAAATGAAAGATCTCTTGGTTCCTATTGAATTTTATCGAGATCGAACGGAGTAAAATGTGAAAAAAATAAAAATGAAAAAGCGTACTCGATTTCTCCGCGACCGCTCAGCCTAACTTTTAGTCCCATAGATTACTATTGAATTTCATCTGGACCCGACTTTCGGTTCCGGAGTTACGGAGTTTAATGTGCAAAATGAAATGAAAAACCTGTTTAAATCCATCTTGTGGTGTAATGATGCCTTTCTCATATTACTCATAACATCATAAATATTACGGTGGAATTCGCAGAAAAAACTGTTTATTGAATAGAAATAGAGGGGACGGGTATAGCGTGATGGGTAAGTCGATGCCTTTCACGCAGCCCACCTGGGTTCGATTCCCAACCCCGCACATAGGGTTAGAAATTTTTCTGGCCCGAAGAGTCGAATGACCTTAAGGTTAAAACCTCTATAATCGAAACAAAAAAAAATAGAAATAGGAAAGTTTGTTCGGACTTAATCTAACAAACTCTACAAATCCTGTTCACTCTGTAGTCATAATTCTTCTGAAACCGGATTCAGATGACCGGTAAAACCGAAGTTGGTTTGTTTGCCAGCAACAAATATGACCTAAAAATTGGAACAGTTTTGAACATAGTTAAACCTAGACTTACTATCTCATGCTTTATTTGGATTAAATAAATTAAACGAAATTTAATAAACGAAGCGAACCTGCATTTCTGTTACTTCTGCATATGTAAGTTAATCTAAACAGCATGAATCAGCAGCATAAAACATGTAGTAGGATTATTACTTTTAGTATTATTATTGACATCATTCTACCTCCGGCACTGTATTACTATACTACCGAATGTGAAAATTGCATATTTTTACCTTTTTTATATATATATATATAAAAATAGGTATAGAATTCGCTCAAACTTTAGAAAAATTTTCCGAGGCCCAGAGGGCCGAATGACATATACCAATTGATTCAGCTCGACGAACTGAGCAAATGTCCGTGTGTGTGTGTGTGTGTGTGTGTGTGTGTATGTGTGTGTGTCTGTATGTGTGTTGTCAACTAAGAGGTCGAGATCTCGGAGGTGGCTGGACCGATTTTGATCAAGCTAGTCGCAAATGAAAGGTCTCCCCGTCACCCTGAACGCTATTGAATGGTTTTGAGATCGGATGTTTACTTTTTGAGTTATACGAAGTTTTATGTCAAAATTTTCAGTTTTTTGACAGTATCTGTCACCAAAGATGTCTATCTCCTCTGTGTGACGAAGAGCAAGCAAAATTTCTCCCCTCGCACTGACAACTTCAACGAGAGCTCTTCTCTTTCACATTTATACACCACTGTTGTGTAAAGTGTGCACGCATCATGAGTGCGTTTGTTTATTTCCTTTTACCTCTTCCACTGAATCGCACCAAAGTGCTAGAGCATTAGCTAATAAATTCTCTGAGGTGGATGCAGATACTTTCACAGAGGTGTACACGCCGGTGAGCACTCTGCTGTATGGTTTTCGTAGATGAAGCGTGGACACGCAAAATCAGCAAAATAAAACAATTTATCGTAAAATTTTCGGTTTTCCTTGCCAATTTTTCATAGCAAGGCTAGATCTACTCTCTATTAATTGAAGTTCACAGAAGTGTTCGCTCACAATCACTCGCCAGTGGTCACTTGGGTGTATTTAGACGAGAGCGCGTGTGAGCGATTCATGCGAAGAGAATGTGTTTCACTCGCGCCAGCTGCTTTAACCACAAGCACACACTCAAATGCTGTCTATTCGACACTGAGAAGAAGTGCGCTTTCCTCTTTGTGCGGTGCTTCGTTTTTTTCATCCTCGGTGTGGCAAAAATCTGACTCTAGCGTGTATCACTCTGGTGAAATGCCATCTCTGTCTGTCACAATTGACCTTGAAAACATAATATATTTTCCGAAGTAGATTCCGCACGGTAATACCTATCCAACAAGCCATAGATTGTTAAAATCCCTCCATTTTCAACGGAGATAACGAAATTTGTGTGTTAGCGACTTTTTCCCCTATTCCAGCAGTAGAAGTTTTGAGCGCTGTCTGGCAAAGAAATGCTTGGGAACAACATAAAACATGATTTTTTATACTGTTACATACATTTGTTTCTAAGTACCCAAAAGACTGTGTACAGCATGATATTTTGCCTTGGACCGATTTTAGCACGGTTCGTTTTTGACAACATAATCGTTCGAATACGACATATGTAAACCAGAATTTTCGAGTTGAAAGCAATTCCATAATTATATATATTTATATTTAAACTACTTACAGCAATAAATGCTGGAAGAACATAACAGCCATATACCATTCCAATCAGTTCGTCGAGATCAGTAAATGCGTGTGTGACAAATAATTTCACTCAATCTTCTCGAAGATGACTCAACCGTTTTCTACAAACTCAGATTCATATGAAAAGTCTTCCTAAACAATTATGTTAAAGAATTATGTTTGGTTCCGACCTCTGGTTCCGGAACTACAGGATGATATGTCAAACGATATTAAAATAGTGTAACTCATTTTTCTCGTGGATGGCTGAACCGATCTAAAATTCAAATGAAATCTAAGATTCAAATGAAAAGTTTTAAGATTCTTTAAAACATCTTGTTTTTCAGTCAGATCCAACTTCCGGTTTCGAAGATACAGAGTGATTAGTATAAAAATGTCTATTTCACATAAATTAATCAGGTTTATCGGGTTAGCAGATTTAGATATTCGATAACCAAATATACTTATTCAGTTTTTGTTTCGGAAAACACCCAAAAATTTAATTCGCACTACGATTCCTCAAAGATGTCTACATTGATTTTCAAACATTTTGAAACAAATGTAAACTATACAGCTACTCAGGTGAATTTGTCTGACTTCGGCTACACCGAATTTCGAATTCCGATTCCAGTATCGAATCGTTTCTCAAAGCTCAATCGTTTTCTCAAAAAAAGCCAAATCGAATTTCAGAAACAAAAGCTTTAAAGTTGGACTCAAAAATACGAATAGGTTTGGGTTCTGCTGGTTCCTGAATACCGGCTCTAGAAGTACCTTAAATTACCGTAAACTCTAAAGTGGAGCTTACTTCGACATATCATGGAATGTTTAATCGATTGTCACACTTTTAGATTCAAATTCGATCCGATTTGCAATTTCGACATTACAGAGTAATGAGTGATTAAAATCTCAAATTGCCACTTAAAACGACGGACATTAGAATAATGTCATGAAAGCTGAAACACCGAAGAATATTCATGCAAAAAACACATGCGGATTGATAAAAAGAGGTATCATCTAACTGCTAGGTGGATAAGGCACGTTTTTCAAATAAATTTGAATTCATTGACATTCGTTTATTCTTTCGGTCGTACTGTTCATAAAATAGCTAAAATTTTAATCAACCATAGGACAGTCTTTTACCAGTATTACAGTAGACATCCGTAACCGTTTCGTTTTCTTTATAGCGTGTACGAAATAGAACAAAGCACGCATCGTTTGTTTTGTGTTTTCTTATTCTTTCGATGTGATACATATTGTCATTTTATATGGCGATCCGAAAACTTTGACACTCATCGCTCTGTAACTGCGGAACCGGAAGTGGGATCCGTATGAAATTTCACAGTAGCTTTGAATATAATATGAGCTTTAATTCAAATCAATATATGTGAAAATCGGATTGCAGAGAAATCGAAGTGAGTTCTATTTTTTAAGTTATTCTGCACCACTTTCGGTGCTTCCGGAACAGGAAAAGAGGGGACCAGTGGGGCCGAATTAAGGTTTTATGTCCACAAACTAACAAGTTCTACAAACTAGAAGAATTTATCATGCAGTTTTATGGAATTTGTACCTGTTTTTGACCATCTTTTGTGAAAAAATACTAATGAAATTCGTAATTTTCCACTTATCACGCTTTAGTTCCGTAACCGAAAGTCGGATCTGGATAAAATGTTCTAGAAATTTTTAGGAAACTATAAGACTTTTCATTTGAATCTTAGTTTGTGAAAATCGGTTCAGCTGTTTCAGAGAAAATTGAATGCACACCTTTTCTCTAATTTTCGCACATTACCATGTAACTCCGGAACCGGAAGTCAGATCCAAATGAAATTCAATAGCAAGCTATGAGACCATAAGACCTTTTATTTGAATCTTAGTTTGTAAAAATCGGTTCAGCCATTTCTAAAAAAGTGAGTGCATATTTTTTCCATTTTTTGGTGCATATCATCCTATATCTATGAAACCGGAAGTCGGATCGAGATGAAATTCAATATGAAAAGTTTGGGTAATTGACTCACGTAAAAGGAAAACTTTTTATCAAAGTAGATTTAGTATTGATTCAACTCGCACAGGAAGCAGTTCTGCCGCAGGAAGTTCGCAGAACCAGTTTCGTTTCAAACAAAAGCTATTGCGTCATCCTACTGCTGGTCGTTTACATTGCGCAGTGGTTCAAACCTCCAATTTCAAGGCTTTAATTATTTGGCAGCCTTACCGTAAACTTGTTGGTATTTTCTGCAAAATTGTAGGAGTTATTGACGCGGTCTTATGGAAATGAAAAGAACGACCATGTTCTGGCGCGTGTGTGAAGATAAATAGAAAATACTTTTTACTAAGGGCAGATATGTTTTCATCAGCAAAGTTACCAGAAATTGAAATGACTACAATATTGTCGAAGACGAAAGCTCTCTATCTGCCTTCAGTAAAAAGTAAATTTTTTTACATATCTTTACACAGGCGCTGAAACATGGTCGTTCATTTCCCCATAAGACCGCGTCAATAACTCCTACAACTTTGCAGAAAATACCAACAAGTTTACGGTAAGGCCGCCAAATGATTGAAGGCTTGAAATTGCAGTTTTGAATCTTTGTGCATTGGAGCAAAATACAATGAAAAGTGGATAACGATGGGAAACCTTATGCAAAATCAGCCTTTTTAATGGCTCTAAATGTTATCTAAAGAACTACTAGAATTACAATATGCAGTTTAGTGAAGGTTTACAGTCTGTTAGATTGTAATTATAACATTTTCTCATTTTTGTGTGTTTAAACCAATTTAAATGCGTTTTGTTGACTTTAGAGTGATACAGGGGGCTCCATCTTTTATATCGGTATGTAAACATTGAATAACTGAGAAAAAACAACCGATTTCTATAAGTGATGTATTTTTGGTCAGTTTGATTCCTTACAATCTTTTTGAATAAGTTTTTGAACACAATATCAATTAAGTGACCACCTTCATTAGCAATTACAATGTGACTTCTTTTTTCTGCCGTTTACCTTTTCGAGCATCTCGTGTGTTATAGCGTCGATTTCAGTACGAATGTTTGCCTTCAGCTCGTCTATAGTTTGAGGCTGGTTGGCGTAAGCCTCGCTTTTCCGATAACTCCACAAAAATAAATCTGGGGGGATTAAATCAGGTGATCTGGGTGGCCAGCGATATTTTTTCCAATATGCACGTTGAGTTAACACAATGGAGCGACTGTTTTCGATGTAAAGTGACACTATTTCAGCGCGTTATTTCGGTGTAAAGCGACCCGTGGAAAAAATTGTACTGAATTGACGTAACACGTTTGTAGCACAAATGAGCGGTCCCAACGACCACTAAAATAGCAACATACAGAATTTTTATGTCGATTACTTCAATTCGAATTTGCATATTTCAGTGAAAAAAACTATGAAAATTTTGTACTGAGGTTCATTTTTTTCATTTAGAAGGGCCAATTTGTGGAAATCTCTGCGATACTAAACACTGTTCGGAGAATTTTTCTCAAAAGCGAAGCAGTCAAATGCTGGCTATATTCACACTCGTAATTCTAATTATTCTAGATTTGCACTAAACTGATGATTTTTATCTCTGATTTGCAAAGAAGCAATCTTTATAAGGAGTGTATCGAAAATAAGCTATCCACAAATTTTTCTTTGTAATTATGACAAAAAACGTTATTTTCTCTAGACTAAAAATTGATCCTTTATTGTACGAGATTAAACTTGAGCAAAATGAAAACCGGATGAAATTTAAGTTATTTCATCACGAATTTTAGAACTTTTGTTCGAACGCCCTTCATCAAGTTCCGGACAGGACAGGTGTTGCATCGCATTTTTTGGACGCTTGAGCCCAAATTTTTTTTGAACTCCTTCATGTTCGCAGCTGCCTTACCAGTCTTCTTGAAGACCCTCTTCACGATTGCCCAGTAACGTTCGATGGGTTGAAGCTGAGGGCAATTTGGTGGATTGATATTTTTTTCAACGAAATTTATACCCTTTTCCGCAAGCCAATTGAGAGTTGTTTTGGCATAGTGAACCGACGCCAAATCCCACCAAATCAGTGAAGGTGTAGTATGCTTCTTATATAAAGGCAGAAATCTCTTCTGGAGACACTCAGATTGATAGATTTCTGCATTTATAGTTCCGGTAGTGTAAAAAATGGTTGACTTCAAACCACAGGAACATATTGCTTGCCATTCCAGTACCTTTCGACCGAATTGCTCCACTTGAATCGACCTGTCCGCATCGCTCACATCCTCCCCAACGACGACAGTAAAGTATTGTGGACCTGGAAGGGTTTTTGGGTCCTGCTTTACATAAGTCTCAACGTCCATCAAAACGTATGCATCCGGACACTGCAAAAGACGCGAATACAATTTCCGGGCCCTTGTTGCTGCTCGCTTCTTCTGTTCTACACTTTGTTTCGAAATTTTCTGCTTCTTGTAGGTCTTCAGGTGATTTCGCCTCTTGATACGCTGGATCATTCCGACACTCGTTCCTGCTTTTTTGACCAAATCACGTATTGATATTGATTTGTTCTTCATGATTAGAGATACCACTTTCTGGTCCAGTTTCGGGTTGGAAGAACCGAGATTTCTGCCTCTTCCTGGTTGCTCATCCAAAGAATTGTGTTCCCCAAATTTATTAATGATGGTTTTAACACTGGCATGATGAATTCCAAACCATTTCGCTAATTTTCTCATAGTAATACCTTTCTCACTTAGCCATGTGTCCAGAACCTTGATTTTCACTTCCTTTTCAATACGCGACATTTTGAAAACGCATAATTTCAACCGCACAAACAAATAAACAAACGAAAGCTGACAGCCGAACGCACAGCATGATGTTATCTGAGCATAAAAAAAACCATCACAAATACATGCGTACAACTCAAATGTATGTGGATAGCTTATTTTTGATACACTCCTTAGTAATACTTTAGATTACGTTTGGAGCCATACGAAGCGCTGGTTTTGCATAATGGCCCTCATCGTTGTTCACTTTTAGTTGTATTTTTCTCCAAAGCAAACGACCAGCAGCAGGATGACGCAATCGCTCTTGTTTGAAGTGAAACTAGTTCTGCGAACGTTCCACAATTGATTCAATACTGAACTGAATTCTTGGTACTGGAACTGGAACTGAGCTCTGGACCTGAACCAACCGAAATGATGCATTTGCTTTACTTGCTGCTCAGTCAACTGCGCCGGCTGGTATGAAATAAATAGTGAAAGTAAAAAAGTACAACAGTACGCCACAAAACATTTTAGCGTCAATAGGATCGTAGTACTAGCCAAAAACTGATTCTGTACGCTAAGAATCGGCTGCGAAGTCTGTAGAAACCGAAAGGCCAAATTCTAAGAAAAAAATATATTCCCATGACTTTACTTTTCACATCACTTTTGCTCGGTTCGTGGATGCCGCTTTCCTTTCTCGATCACGTCATATGCTTGCAAATTACGTTCTTTTCAGTTCCAACCGGATCTATGACGAACACACCAGTTTTGCTGTGTCGTTATCCGAAATTAGCTTCTCTTTACATCTTTTTTCTAGTAGATCCAACTATTGACAAGAGTGCCTTTAATTTGAAGCTTAGTTTGTGATTTCGAGACTGGTTTATATATCTCTTATTAAACGACATGATGATCTTAACATTCACCCCAACTGGTAAGGAAAAATTATAATTCCTGATGCATTTTCAACGGTGCGCCAATGAATTAATATTCTCCATTATCGATACAGAGTCAATTTAACGCAGGTCGAATATCACATTATCATCGCAATCATTCCGTCCGTTATGTCGAATCGTCTCACAGTAGTCCAAAACTGGAATAAGACGGTCAAAAGTCTGTACTGACTTTCACTGATTTTTAAGAGCTAACGTGTCTTCGCAGAAGTTTTACTAGATTATATTACGCTTCTTTTGAAAGTGGCACCTTAATTTCTGTTAAGGGGGTAGCACCAATTTCGAATAAAAATAAATTAAAATCTTAAAAAAACATTTTAAGTATTTTTGCTGAAGATATAAATAGTGTAAAAAAATTAGTGCTTGAGATATATTTACTTTATTTTAAAAACATTTTTTTGGATTAATCTACGTAGAATCGACCTCTATTACCTAAGTATCTACTACAAAGTGCGCATAAATACACATAAACAAGCTCATGCTTGCACGCGCAACTTAAGCAAATTGTTGTGATTATTATTTTGTTTACTTTTTGATAATTAACAATATTAGAAAAAATCCAAGTGGAACTCGATGACATTTTTTAGGCCTTTTCAAACTTAGTTTTAAATATTCAAAATCCGAAAAATTATCAAAAGTTCAACACATTAAAAAAATTATATGAAAAATAAAATTAAAAAAAATGAAAAAGCATTGTAAAAGTACAAACCTTTACAAAGAGATATAATTTTTAAACGTGTAAATAAATTGAGTTATCGCGAAGCAACACGTTTTTTAAGACGGCATGTTGATCGTGCGACGCTCACTTAGAGATGTTCGAAGCAGCTCATACCGGTGAGCAGCTCCGAACCGATCAGCTAACTAAAGGGAGTCTATTCAATGTATCAGCTCATCAGCTCATTTATATTGAACTGAAGGTTCGTTTTGAGTGCCGTTTTTTGCGCCGTTTTTCTTATTCCGTTTTCCTTTGATATGCATGATCGAAATCATTGATACACAAAGAACAATGCTATACGAACTAACTTGCCTGCGAATTATTATGTAATATTAGTGAATATCTGCAAAAGTGGCATCCCTGAATGTACCTTAGCCTACTGAGTGAGAGGTAAGATTTTTTTTATTGACAATGGCTCGTTCAATCTGTTAAAGAAGGATAGATACACATTTGGAAGAACGAACAAAAGCTCATCCACACATTTCTTCTCAATTATAACTCGCTCTTCAAGAGCCGAAGATCCGTTTAGCTCGTAGCTTGTTTCTACCTTACCAGCAGGGATGCCAGATCATTTTTCCAAAAATCTGTGACCATCCAAAAACTCTCACTATTTCCTACCGCTCTGTAATTTTTAGTGCTAAACTGTGATCAATTTCAAAAATCTGTGATCAATTTCAGAATCTGTCTAAATCTGTGACCATTTTCAGAGGTTTGTGAAAATCTGTGCCATATTTCAAATCTGTGCAAAAGGTTGAAAATCTGCGAAACACAGATTAATCTGTGAACCTGGCATCCCTGCTTGCCAGTACGGTGAGCTGGTGAGCTGCGGTTCTTTTAAAAAGAGCTGTGAGCTATCAGCTCACTTTAAAGATTCGATTCACTGGAATAGTTCAGGAGAGAACTGCACATCTCTACGCTCACTGCAAAAGTGAGTTACAGAAATAGCAGATGCGTGACGCCCTCCTTTTCTTGAGCATTCAGCATGGCCATAGTGAAAATGAGTCACAAGTCTTCAGTACAAGGTTTCCTATGTAAAGAATAGGTAAAATGATGTATAACTTTTCCTGAAAAGAATACCCCTATGCATTACCTTCTACAAAATTATGAGATTTTATATTTTCTACAAATATTCCGAACAAAGTATGTATAAAAAACTAACTTGAAACAAGTTATGATTAGAAAACTTGTTTTAAGGGGGTTGTCATAATTCAATAACTAAAATTAACTTTGAAAAGGTCTAAAAAAAAGTTCCATCGAGTTCCACTTAGATTTTTTTATAGTATTGAGCATATCTTTTCCTATAAATTTTGTAAAATTCAGCTGCATAAAGTTGCATATTCCGGTTTGGTGTGAGGTTATCATAGGTAAAAAAAGATAAAATGATGTATAACTTTGCCAGGAAACAACAAACCTATGCACTACCTTCAACAAAAATATGGGATTTTTTATTTTCTTCAATTATTCCAAACAAAGTATGCATAAAAAAGTAACTCGAAACAAGTTTTGAATAAAAAACTAATTTTAAGGGGGTTGCCATGAAAACGCTTTGTATATTGGAAACGGTGCGACCTAGGCTTTTGGTATATTTGACAAAGTAAATTATTTTCAATAGTTCTAAAACTTTGTAGAAGCAAAAAAATTTCTATCTCTTCAGAAAAAAAGTGATGGTTATATTTTTTGTCAAAGTAGGCCATGAACAATAAGGGATAGAATCAAATTACGCGGTATATATAGGAAAAAAAAATTTTTTAAAAGCAACTATATGCATTGAAAAACGGTTTGGCAGCTATTGATTTTTGTCCACGTTGTTATTGATTCGAACCACTGTACTAAATCACGTTCTACCTGGTCCACCCATCTTGCCCGCTGCGCTCTGCCCTCCGAAATTAGCTTCTCTTTAAATATTTTTTTCTAAAAGAGCCAACTATTGACAAGAGTGCCTTTAATTTGAAGCTTAGTTTGTGGTTTCGAGACTGGTTTATATATCTCTTATTAAACGACATGATGATCTTAACATTCACCCCAACTGGTAAGGGAAAATAATAATTCCTGATGCATTTTCACCCGGTGCATCAATGAATTAATACTCTCCATTATCGAAACAGAGTCAATTTAACGCAGGTCGAAAAAATTTTCACATTATCCTCGCAAGCATTCCGTCCGTTATGTCGAATCGTCTCATAAAGCTCCCAATCAATGCATACACATATCATACTTTAACATTTGTCCGTTCTATCGCATAAAACATGAACTGCCATCGATTTCATATCCATAACATGAGTAAAAAATATTTGATGCTTCGCCTTTATTTTCGCTTTTTATCGCTGACATACACATTCCCGCCACCCGAATCCCCCACACACGCGGTCCCGGACAGAAAGGCGGAACAAACGGCAACCGAACCGGAACGCCGGAGCGCAGAAGAACTACAGCCGAACAGTCGCAACGAGGTGGATCGGACATTTCAAACGGGTTCCGGCACCGATGCCAACCTCCAGCATTATGTCAAGTACTCGTTGGTTTGCTACAGTTCCGGTTGCATTGATCCGGCCGACATTGGCAGTCTTTGCTGTCCATTTTAATTAAACACGAATTGATCCCGGCGAACGTGCGAAAGGGGGCAGTTCTTTGTTCGACCTCAAGCTAATTGATCTGATTGGAAAAACATTTCAACACTCGGAATTAACAGCAGCTGTGACGGAGAACTATCCCGGAAAAAAATAATATGCGCAAAGGCGAAATAATATTTTCCGGATATTTTTTCCCACATAAATTTATTGCTAATTGCCATTTCATGTCTGTTTCAATGTGCGGTATACTTGGGAGCAATCATCAAAAATGAATTATTGTTGGCACTGGTGACGATATCAATAGCTTAATCGAAATTAAAACTTATTCAACTGATGAACAAAAAAATTCCAATCGATATTTTCAGGGAAGCGTTCGTCAACCGGAAAACTTCTCCGTTAATTTGCTGAACCACTTCAAGAGTGTTTTCGGACTAACGGATCGCGATGTGTACAACTACGTAAGCCGCAACGTGGTATGCACTCCGCAAGGCCAGTGCTTCAACCCGGGAGATATCGGTCAAATTTGCTGTCCATTCTGATGCGTGAGCTGATTAACGTGTCGTAAAATTATATACATTTTTAAAGCAAAGCTATTTTAACTATTCGATTTGATATATATTAAGATGCAGAAATAAAATTTTTTATCGGACACGAAATTCTCTTTTAAGTTATTCATTTGCCACTTGATTCCCTATTAACCAGAATCCTTCATGCAACGATGATAATGGTACATATTCAAGGCATCGCATAGGAGATTAACCGTGAGGTGCCGCTCCGTGTTCTATCATTTCTTCACTCACTGGATAGCAATGGAAGTGCATCACTCCCGTGGAAAAGGATAACAACGATATCAAACACGGTGATTTTTTTCACACAATATGTAAAGATAAGCCAGCTCTTCTTTAGCCTTTAGATTCTGGAACCATGTCAAACTAATCAAAACTAATTAATTAAGAACAAGCAATTATTGTTACAAAAAAAATTGTTTCGAAAAACAAGACTTTACATTGAAACGCGAAAGCATTGTGAAGTTATATAGTAATAGTTTGTGCGATAGTTTTTCCCTAATCGAAGAAATCTTGAGACTAGTTGTCGTTATCGATGTTGAAAGTTAGGTGTACTCCAATTGGTCTTTCAATTATTGTTTCTGTAAATTCCATCAATTCCCTCGGAGCAGATAAAAAATTGACGATTTTTGTCATTATCCTATGACTGTTTTGTATAAGGGAGAGTGTTCGGTTACGGGCACCCTTTTATTTTATGCTCATAACTTCTGACTTATTATTTTATGCTCTTAACTCCTGACATTATGACGACATCTATACATCAATGGAAAGCTAAAGTCCCTGATTAAGAAACTAAGTTGATTCATTCGATAGAAAAAAAAATATTATCAATTTAGTAAAGCGATAAATTTTGGCCATTTTAAAAAAGGTGTTCGGTTACCGGCACTCAAAGAAATTTCACTAAAAATCAAAAAATATAAGTAAAGACTGCAGTTAATCAAAGAAAAAACACTATCGTCCCAAAAGACATGAATCCACCAAATTGCTCACAACTTCGACCGATAGAGGAATTTTGAGCATTAACGAAGGCACATCTTAGGAAACATGTCTCGGCAGCCGAAATCATTCAACAGTTCGAAAAAGATTAGAAAAAAGTGTCAAAACATGTCGCCAAGAAGTCTGTACGGAATTTAATGAGGAACGTTCGCAAGAAGGTGCGCCAGCTAGTCTACAATGGCTAAGTAGCAAATATTGAGAATAATATTCTGTTGTTGTAGTCTAATATTATCAGTAAAATTTGAATATCAAACACTTGTGAATTATTTACAGTGAAATCAAAGTGCGTCCATACTTTCTGGGACAGTCTTTAGTGTTCAAGCTTATTCTCTTCGTATTCGACCGGGATTTTTTCATCGGCCTAAAGAAAGATAGGAGTTTCAAAGATATTCCCCGTTTAGGTCGATATGTACCTCATTCAATGATTTTTTTTTTTTTCATTTTTTTTTCATGACGATCTAACTATTTATATACGCACCTATACCGTAGAAAAATTATTAGGATAAATATTTTACCATTTGTTTCAGTTTTTCAATGTAATGTGAGTTTTTGAAAAAAAAATACAGGTTTTGTGCCTATTTGAGAATGGTACAACTCAAGCCTACTCAAGCGGGTTTTTCCCTGTCAATAGTTATTAGAAAAATCATTAAGACATAAGTCGGATGATAAAATGATGTTTTAATGTGTAGGTAGCAGGGTTTGTATGAATGAAGCAGTGAAGATGAGTATACATGCTTCACGGCGTATGATATTCATGAATATACCTGCTTTATGAACCATGTCGCTTTTGAAGAAATGTGAGCCTTGTTGGTTTATTGGAATGGCTGCCCATGCACGAGAATGGAAGAGAGCAATCAATATTCACCCCTACTACTGTTTCTCCTTCTGACGGTTTCTCAATATTCACGGGGCTGGAAAGTGACAAAGATTATATATTCAATTTTCGCTAACAGACTGATGACTGGCTCTTAACTGTCGAATCGGAATCAGCAGGAACTTGATTTACAGAAGAAACAAGAGTGCAGGAGCTAGTTTCTCCATAAAACCCAGCAAACGAAGCGTTTGTTTGTTTGCAGTATTTGCTGAGATCACCAAATCGCCATTGCTAATTCCTGCACTCCTGCTACTTCCGTTTATAATACTCAAGTATAACTAAGAATTCTCACCCTCTATTAACTTGACACGAATTAAATAAGTGATATGCAACAGTTTTAGTGGCATAAAGTCATCAATAACATCCGTTCGCGCTCGGAGAGCCAGTCATCAGTCTGTTAGCGAAAACTGAATATATAATCTACATCACTTCCTAGCCCCGTGAAAATTGTTAGCTTGCAGTTAAATATTTTGTTAGAAGAACGACGCTCAGACCAACGAGAGAGAAAATTATATTCACGGCTTCTGTGCTTCATGAAGACTCTAACACCAGCACACTCTACCATCTGTGCATATATGGAATATATTTGCTTCCACTAGCGTTTTGTTTATGTGGTTCTTTTTGGCTGGAAAGGCGTTCTCTTTGTGAGCGGTGGAATTGTTCGTTCACAATGCAATGGAAACTATATATTCATTCATCGGTGAATGAATATTCCAAACCCTGGTAGGTAGCAAAAAACGATCTTTGAGTTCGATCCAAAATCCAAGATGGCGACTTCCGGTATATTGATATTCCGTGAAAACCCTTATAAAGTGGATATTTTATGAACGGGTTTGAAGAGCAGATTCTGGAAAGCTATGTTTGGTTTCTTCCATTTAATCAGAAATTCGGTTTCAAAAGTATTCCAATTTAAGAGTTTTTATAGAATATGTATGAACCGAAAGTCACCATCTTTGGTTTCTAAACGACCACAAACATCATTTTCCGGCTCCTGCTAGTTTAATCCGTTACGTTAATATTACGTATATTGTAAGGGTTTTCAAGAAATACCACTAAACAGGAAGTCGCCATCTTGGATTTCAGAATGACCCCAAACATCGTTTTCCGGATTCTACTCTTCAAACACGTTCCAAAAATACCCATATTATAGTGGAATTTCAATACTCGGAAATTGTTTTCATTTTATGCAAAAACCTCTTTTTATGAAGTACACAGAAAAAATGAATTCTACAGGTTACATAATTCTACAAACGATACAATTTATAACTACTTAACGTGTCAAATGATGCAATATTCCATTAGTACAGAATTTTACAGGATCCGAGTGTTATTTGCAATTGCCGCTGTATGGATTTATAGATATCAATTATTCATCATGCAGATATGTGCTTCTGTGGCTCAGTCAATTAACTGACGATCTTATATTTTAACTGATGATCTAATGTTTTTTATTTCATTCGATTTCAAGCTATGTAATTTTCAAATCACACAATTTCACATGTTCTTGAATATAAATTTGTGTGAACTACGACGCTCCATTTATGTGCATCTTATAAGATGTAAAATCACACGACTTTTTCGATCTGTGTAGGTTTGTGAAAAAAAGTTCACGTTATATGAGACCAGGTTCGTAAAAAACAGATTACGTCATTTGGGATTTAACGTAAAAAAAGTATTAGTAAACGAAGGTTTGGGTGTATTGGAAATGTTTGTCCAAAGCCTGCTCACGTTAAATTTCGAACCCCAAAATAGTATCAGAAAAACGATTCACATTGGAGTTTTGAAAAAAAAATATGTTTTCAGTGGATACATTCGGAATGAACTGTCACTCGTCACAGAATACAACGGTGAATAACTATTTTATGAAGATGGCACAATTTATAATTCAAAATTTTAATATACGAGGTTTGACAATTAACTAATTACTTAACCTCTTAGATATCAAGTACTGCGATACGCTGATGATGGTGTGGCACGGAGCGTTGTCGTGGTGAAGGATCCAGTTACAAACGCCGTTTGAGCGCACGCTGTAGACTCGTTTCCGTAATCTTTCGAGTACTTGGCGATAGTAGATGTGATTTACTGTAGTCCCGATGGACCTTCAGTGAGTCCGCACCTAGACTGAACTTCCGCACCGCGTCTCGTCTTTTATGCTTCAACATTCCTATTTAAACTTAAACACCTTCGCACGACCAGCAGCACTATCACCGCAAATTTTGGTCACGATGCATTGCTCTTGAGAAGAAACGCATTATTTTCGTGACGAGCACTACCAACACACGTCTATTCAATACGACACAGCAGGCAAACTAAATTTGCTAGAGCGACAGTGTAGAAAAGTAAGATTCAGGGAAAGGGGAGAAAAATTCCGAGATCTTTGGTTGACCACAAGCACGAAAATAAAATCTGTATCTTTAGTTAATCGTCACATCTCGTATATAACTCGAAATTCGAATTTTCCTAGCATTTTCCCAAATGATTCACAAAAATTTCGTAGCTTTTCAGGAAATTTCCTAAGTTTGCTAAGAATGTATCTAATATGTTAATCTTTAACAAACACTAATTATACTTTTTTACTTTATTTTATTGGTGCACATCCCTTCTCCGGAACATGACCAATTGTAGACTTCCAGGATACTCACTTAGATACTGTAGACTTCCAGGATAGTCACCCTCTACTCAAGCTGCAAGTGCATCTCCTCCAGCGAGTGCGAGGTCTGTCCCGCAATCGACGATCTCTTCCAGGATCTCTGCCGAGCATCTTACCTTACCTTATCTTACCTAACCGCTATAGTCCTGGGGTGTCTTTTGCTGTATCAAGCATACGTATCTACATAACTCGGTCCATGGCTGCTCGTTGCCAACCACTCAAGGCACGGATGCTGTGTACTGAAACACTTGATTGGTCCACCTTACTCGCTACGCTCCTCTTCTTCTTGTCCCAGCTGGATTAGATTCAAGAACCATTCTCACTGGTTTGTTGTCCGCTATCCTAATGACATGTCCAGCCTATCGTATCTGTCCAATTTTAGCTGTCCGTACGATGGGTGGTTCTCCTAGCAGCTGTTGTAATTCGTGATTCGTACGCCGTCTCTACATACCGTTTTCCATCTGTACTCCGCCATAGATGATCCGCAGCATTTTTCTTTCGAAAATACTAAAAGCGTTGGTCCTCAGCCAACATAGTCCAGGTCTCGTGGTCATAGAGAACAACCGGTCTAATGAGCGTTTTGTAGATGGTCAATTTTGGACGATGGTGTGTTTCTCTCGATCGAAGGGTTATTCTGAGTCCAAAGAACGCACGATTTCCTGCCAAAATACTCCTCTGAATTTCTCTGCTGGTAAGCCCAAAAACTCGAACTTGTCAATCACCTCGATATCATCACCGTCTATCAATATTCGTAGTGAGAGGCTTAATGTTTCTTCTCTAGAACCTCTTCCTCTCATGTATTTTGCATTCGACGCATTTATATCCAGTCCGATACACCTAGCTTAAACTTTCAGTCCGATGTATGTTTTCGTCATCTTCTCAAGGTTACGTGTCATAATATCAACATTATTAGCGAAGCCAAAACGCTATACGGGCTTTCGGAAGATCGTACCACTCGTGTCGATCTTCGCTCTTCGAATTACACCTTCCAAAGCAATATTAACCAAGAGACATCACCATGTCGTGGCCCTTTCCGAGATTCGACGAGTCTCGAGAGTGTCCCAGATATCCATAGTGGCTTTGAGCAATCGTATCAGTTTATCCGTGAAACCATATTCGTGCATAACCTGCCATAGCTGTTCTCGATCGATTGTGTGGTATGCCGCTTTGAATTCAATGAATAGGTGACGCGTGGGTACGTTGTATTCACGACACTTCTGGAGTATTTGTCTTATCGTGAATATGAAGCCCGTTTGGTATAGCCCTACGAATTCCTTACCTATTGGTGATAGACGACAGAAAATTATTAAGTAAAGATAGTACAGAGATATTATTATATTAGTTTGTTATCGCTTTTCATTCGGGAAGACGATTCTTATTACTTATTTCAAAGGAACTGAAAAAAATAAACAACTCTCTGTCGCAATACAAGAAGAAGTATCATTATAAAACACTAGTGAGCTGGTTTCATGTTTTCATCAATGGTGCTTGAGACGAGTGCTAATATTATATGTTGCCCTAGAATCTTACAGAAGCTGACACTAGAAGTAGAAGTGAATGGTTCATTGCCCTTTCAAGATCCAGTGCCCAAGCAATAACAGAACTTTTTTTCAATATGGATGTACATTAATGAAGATCTCACTCAAACTAGACATTGAAATTAAGATGTGGGAAAGAAAATATTAGTTACAACCTCTCAATCAAACGCAGCGAACGGTGTGAAAAGTGGAGATAGAATTCGTAAATTACTGTCTAGAGCTTGCGATTCCTTCCCGACAAATACCATCCGCGAGATGCATCGTGCCGTAAAAGTTTGTTATGTTTATGACTCCGGTTCTCTATGTCTCCGTGACACACGTCGTCTCTTTCCCTTCTAGATACATATTGCCTTTCAGCATGATGTGATTGTAAATTAAATTATGGGTGACTGACTCCGGCTTCACTAGCTCCAACTGAATTCATTCGTTCAGCCCGCGTTCGAACGGGAGAATGAGTGATCCTACCGCACCGGGATCGAGTCGGTGCTCAATGGGCAGAGTGACGGGGACGGGTGTTGTGGTTTGTATATCAGCAGAGTCAACCCGGCCTATCCAGTACCGCACCGATAGCATTAGCGGCCGGTCGTTATACATATAGTCGCGCTGATATAGGATAGTGATTGGAATAACGTGTTCGACTTCTAATTTAGTTTAACCTTTCGCATGAGCTGTGAGCTCTTTGGGGCGGGATTTGCTTCCATTGCTGAACTTCCCGGGAAGGCGAAGGCTCGTTTGTTCATCAACTGAAACATTTGCTGAATGTTCGTACTGCCGTTTTCGAATCCACACTTGATTGGTAAGTATTGATCAGAACCCAGAGTGCTCATTCAAAAGCTGTACAATTTGGTGCAACTGATTGACTGGTTCACTTTGTAAGTGAAGACGATGTGATTGCAAATTGCTTATTTGGTGTTTTATATGGGATTCGGATGTGCCTTTGCGTGGCACAGTTGTAGTTGTTTAATTTACTTTGGAATTCCGGCTTCTTCAACGCAATTTATGTCATATTAAGTGTGCTTTGTTCTCTTTGATTTATTCTATCTGATAAATTGATTGTTACTGGCTATCGTAGGAGTGAAGATGTCATAAAAATATTATTGGCGATTTTGCCTTGTTTTGACTGTGAACCAGAGTCGTAGAGCGTCTACACAGCAATCGTATTTGCATTTCGTCACTTAATTTGCTCGTTTGTTTTGTATTCGTTTCTCCGGTGCTTTCAAAATTTCATAGTCAAACGCGATATTGAACTCAAGAACGTCACCGTTTACTTGAAACTGATCTATGAATCACGATGCAATGAATAAAACAAAATAATAAACAGGTTTAAGTTTCAGTTGGGAATTCCAGGGTAATAGAAATAAAAACAATAATTTCTATTTTGATTCCGGTATTTAACAACAGTGCGCTTACGTCACCTTAATGGGTAATAATTGCGAAGCCGAAAGCAGTCAAAATAATTCATTTAAACCTAAACATTGACCAGTTTGCAACTTTCAAATGAGTTCAAGTTTGTCGACAATACGAGAAAATTATGTGAATTCAAAATAAATATGGTTTGTCGGTTACATCACTTATCCCAGTGTATCTCCGGAACATGAAGTGTCAGTCATGCTATGTTCGAAATTCATCAATAATCTAATAATAGCTTTCAAGCGAGCGGACGATTGTCTAGATCGAATATGTCATGTTCGAGATAACTGAGCGCATTTCTAAAGTAACTACCAAATCCTATATTCGATTTACATACGTATTTGAGGCAGATATAGTACACTATTGTCTTATATCTGCATTAGATGCTTCCATTGAGTATACATACGACTTTTTGTTTTCTTTGATTTGTCCGCTACGTAACTTATACCGTTATATCTCTGAACCCTAAAGTGTCCGTCTGGGGTCTGATCAAAATTTGGGGTTTTCAGTATATTTATATCTTTTATATAGAGATAGCCAAAAAGAGAATATTCGGTACGTTTTACAGTATGAGACGGCTAGATACGGTTAGATTAGACAATTAAGCACTAATTCTCATTTACTTAGTCTTCATATAATCAATTAGTAGGAGAGACTGGGTCAAAAAGGTAAATTTTTTAGTATTGTTAAATTGTCACAGATATTCATATAATTATATTCATTTTAAAGAGTAATCTTTTCTCTGTGATTGATAATGGATTTTTGCCTTTTTCATATAGAAAGGTTATGCAATCACTGTGAAAACCGACTTTTGAACCGAGGCCCGGAGGGCCGAGTGTCATATACCATTCGACTCAGTTCGTCGAGTACGCAAAATGTCTGTGTGTGTATGTGTGTGTATGTGTGTGTGTGTGTATGTGCGTATGTGTGTATGAAACGTTTTTTTGCACTAACTTTTCTCGGAGATGGCTAAACCGATTTTCACAAACTTAGATTCAAATGAAAGGTCTTGTGGTCCCATACAAAATTCCTGAATATTATTTGGATCCGACTTCCGGTTCCGGAATTATGGGGTAAAATGTGCAAAAAATTGTGAAAATAAGTGCACTAACTTTTCTCAGAGATGGCTTAATCGATTTTCACAAACTTTGATTCAAATGAAAGGTCTTGAGGTCCCATACAAAATTCCTGAATATTATTTCTATCCGACTTCCGGTTCGAGAGTTATGGGGTAAAATGTGCAAAAAAAAGAAAATATGTGTTTTAACTTTTCTCATAGATGGCGCGACCGATTTTCACAAACTTAGGTTCAAATGAAAGGTCCTTTGGTCCGATGCGTTATTCCTGAATTTCATGCGGATCCGACTTCCGGATCCGGAAATATAGGGTAAAGTGTGTTAAAAATTGTACACCATAACTGAAAATGGGGAAAAACCTAAAAAAAATTTCTAAATCGACCTCAAATCTTTTCCAATTTGATGGTTTTTATCAGTAGACGGTCAAATAAACCGATTTCGGTTGTTCTTTTAAGAATCGATGAAAATTTTTTTTTGCCTTTTTTGGTTATGCAATCACTGTGAAAACCGACGTTTGAACCAAGGCCCGGAGGGCCGAGTGTCATATACCATTCGACTCAGTTCGTCAAGTACGCAAAATGTCTGTGTGTGTATGTGTAACGTTTTTTGCACTAACTTTATGGGGTAAAATGTGCAAAAAAATGAAAATATGTGTTCTAACTTTTCTCATAGATGGCGCGACCGATTTTCACAAACTTAGGTTCAAATGAAAGTTCCTGTGGTCCCATACGTAATTCCTGAATTTTATTCGGATCCGACTTCCGGATCCGGAAATATAGGGTAAAGTGTGTTAAAAATTTTATACCATCACTGAAAAGAGTAAAAAGTTTTCTAAATCGACCTCAAAACTTTTCCAATTGATAGTTTTTATCAGTAGACGGTCAAACAAATCTATTTCGATTTTTCTTTTAAGAATCGAAGAAAAATAATTTTGAAGAATACCACAGTATTATATAGGTATGATTGATATGAGAAAGGCATCATTACACCACTAGGTGGATTAAGATAGGTTTTTTTTAATATCATCTCGGATGGGTTGGGTTGAGCAAAATGAAAAAAACAAGTCTGCAGCTCTTCAAAAAAAATTTTTCCAATTCAAATGAATAAGAGAAGCGGTGTCTCATCCCGGGTAAATGTAAATAACAAACAAAGATCAAAATAATACACATTCTACCATCATATCTTGTCTTGATGTTTTCTGTGCTGTCATAGAGATGTTTGATATTTTATTGATATTTCATCTAAGGAATCAATAAATTGTACATCTGTTCAGCATCAAAATTAGTTATTATATCTTATTTCGCCAAGTTATTCCAATTTGATAAGTGAGCGCTAAATCATAAAATAAGTGAAAAATTCTTCTTCTATAAACATTTTGTTTGTTAAAATCGGTTCAGCCATCTCTGAGATAATTGAGCGGTAAAAATATCTTCGGAAATTGCACACAAACACACACACACACTATCTCTCTCTCACCCACACACAGAACCACCCTACCACATCCACCCACCACCCACACACACACTTTCTCTCTCTCTCTCTCACACACACACACAGAGACATTTTCCGAATTCGTCGAACTGAGTCGAATGGTATATAACACTATGGGTCTCCGAGGCTCCGTTCGAAAGTCGGTTTTTCCAGCAATTCTAACACCTTTCTATAGAGATAGGCAGTGGCTTATATACCAGTACCTCAAACACATTAATATCCAAGTGTAATCTGTTATACCTCGCTCAGAAAGTATAATCTCCACCTACAGGTTAGACACTAACATCCGCCCGATTCTCTCGATCACCGTCCCTGTCCACCATCTTCATTGGAACTAACAAGATCTTTTTTTGTCACTAACTTTTCGTTCCCCCTTTTTTCGTCTCTTCACCATCTCGATGGCAACTAATTAGATCTCTGTAGTTTTCAGACATTTTGTTTCCATACCCCCTATTTACCTCGGTTTCCACAATATTTACTTTTTTTTCTCTCATTCTCTTCGTAACATCACCATCACCGCCTACGGTCCTACGCTCCAGTCGATGACCAGCATGCGGGCCACCCGCCGGGCCTTCGTAGCCTGGGGGTGTTTCCCGCGGACCCACACGAACCGAAAGGAAGCGGCCATAGATAGCGCCATCTGGAAGTCATGCAATCAATTCACCGACCACTGCCGAACGCCAACTGAAAGCTGGATTTTCGAAAATTCGAGACGACATAATCTAATGATACTATTCTAGTTTTAAGTTAGTCGTTAATTAAGATTAGAAAATACCCTTGGCATCTTAGAGCTTAAGCAGTGTGCCTAAATATATATAAAAAATATGGAGATAGGCAAAAATTATTGTTGACAAATTTGGGATTTTTCTATAAGAGAAATAACTAAATGACGCCCGAGCTAGTTTTTCAACCCAGGTGTCGTATGTTCGTGCCCCGACCCGGAAGGATTCTTAGTGTCAGTAGGATCGTAGTTCTAGCCATGCAATGATTCTGTACACTCTGAATCGGCGCCGAAGTCTGTTTAAACATAAAAGCCAAATTCCACAAAAGGAATGTCAAAGGCTTTTCTTTGAATGAATAAAATATCCTATTTTCTTATGTGATTCACGCGAAAATAATGACATGCGAGAATAGGGTAACAAAGATTTTTTTAAATTACTCCATTTTTTAACACATTAGGTGTGAATATGTGCTATGTTTTGGTTTCAACCAAAAACGTTTTTTACCAATTTGCCTCACAGAACTTTCTTGGCAACTATGACAAATACCTACAATAATCTTGCCCAAAATAGTTTTCTTGAAATCTGTGTGAATTTTTTAAATGCGCGCATAAACAAGTGACTTTATCTATTCCTTTATCTAACACTAAACCGTTTCTAAATAAACAGGATTTGAAGAACTATTACTCTTATTCAATTTGATTTCGCAAATGGCTGCTTCAATACAACAAACTCGAAATCATTTTCTGTCAAAAATTTTTCAATGAAATGATAAATTTCAAGACATTCAAAAATTTTAATGATCCATTTAAATATAAGACGATCGTATTATTTAGCAACCACATCATTTTGCGGAATACTCGACCTACAATCAACTAATTTGCGATGAGAATAAATATTAGAGGTGTTTTGACAATCTGTTTCAAAAATTTCGTACTTTTTTGTGTTGTCAACTATATGAAGGTTAGACACTTTTGTCTTGAATACGACTTACTTTACTATGGGGCGCCTTTTCAAAATTTGCCATATGGAAGAATGGGCAGAACTTAATCGTTAATATTTCGACTTGTATTAATGGCAGCAACATAATTCTTTCACTATTTCATCAAAAATATGATCAGGAATTTAGGATAATATTTTCAACAGTGTGCGATAACCACAATTAAAAATTAAGTTTTCTGAAAATTTTAAAACATCGCGGAAAACTCTTTACTTTTGCTTGGGTTTTTCGCGCAAAGACGACGATTTTGAGGTAGTCAGGCACATATCTTCAGCTGAACGTTATAAAAGGGGAACCGTGGTCGAAAATCGATAATTTCTCCTTGTGTGTTGGATGGAAGCGGACGTCGGGGCGAGAAGACGTGTTCAAACAGCGGCATCGGAGAGCGCATCTTCTGCGTGGTTGAAATCTCAAACGCTCAGGTCGTAGTTCTCATTTGCATTCCGGTCGTCATGTCGAGAAGACGCATTAAACCAGTTTCGCATCATTTGGCACTGCGAGCGGATGTGTCGGTTTGTACGCAAAGATAGTTTCAATTCAAGCAAGAACGATTGCATCAGCTTCTGGTGGTTTGCATTGGAGAGAAAGAATACAAAAAACGAAAAGTGAACAACATTATATAAAATCAGCCGTTCTAATGGCTCTAAATGTTATCTAAAAAACTATTAAGATTACTTGTTTGCAAATCGAAGGTAGAAATAATCAGTTTAGTGAAAATCCAAAATAATTTGATTTGCTTCGTGCACTTTTCGCTGTGCAAAAATCGTTCGAGATAAATGTTCCGAACTGTGCTAAATATTGTACACGGAAAGAAATCCGTTACTGTGTTATGATTAGAAAATCATGAAACCAATCATTTTAACTTATCATGAAATCATGAGCAATAACTCTTCTCCCACGAAAATTAATCATGGTTCGAAAATGCGTAACTCTAATTTTCTACCCGGATATCACCTTGAACCCTCTGCCTCAAGTGATGTGATAGCTTAATAGATTAATGGTAAAGCAAAAAGCAGACATTAAGAAGCAAGACCTACTGAAAATGTTTACTTTATCCTGAAGCATATTAATTTATTATTCGTTTTGTTTCACTCACCGGCTGATAGAGAATTAAACATAACATAAAAATCAAGATAATGAACCGAAAATTGACATCATTAGAGACTAAGCACGGCTACGCTTTTCATTTGACAGACATCAATGTTACGTTTTGTTCGAATGTATTTTTACATATTTGATGTGATCGTTGTTGCTAGAATAATATTCCGAGAGCTAGCGTTTAATTCGATTGTGAATTTGGAACACCATCTAACGAAAATCAGAAAAATATTTTGTTCAACCATTTTGATTAATTAAACTGAAGTAATGAACGCAAGTAAACACGTTATCTCTTGCGTCGTCGTATTTCAAAAACAGAATATTTTCATTTTAAAAGAAATTCGTCGTGCGTTTCACTGAATTTATATTGCAAAAATGACCATCGTTGCAAAAATCACACATAACGCCTGAGTTTATGTTGCAAAATTACCATCGTATCAGAAACACGCCTGAAGTTATACCCAACAGCTTCAAGTGAGTTACGTTTAAATTTCATAGAAATCAGTCCGAATGGATCATGATCCGAGAAATTTTAATCATGGTATTATCATAACATGAAAATATATTATTTTCCCCAAATCATGACTAGTTTTGCTCATTTCAAGAATCGGAATTTTGCCCGTGTAGAGAATTCCACAATTTGGTCCTTCTAAAAGGCAAAAATGAATCCTGTACAGCATCTTGATAGTTTCTTTCAATGAAATATGCAAATCCGAAATGGGATAATCGACGTCAAAAATCGTTTAAAATTTTAGCAGTGAAAAGGGGGAAAGTTTCGCAATTCACACAATCGATCAAAACTATCAATTCTAATTCGAAAGTGTATACAAATCCTGTCAGTTTTATTCGTATTCACGACATCCAGTTATGTCTCTGACATTACACACCCGTACTTTTTTATCTTTCATTATCATATCTTTACCTCGGCACCGCATTCAAAAAAAAATCACACACCAGTAACAGACAATTGTGCCTGTGGCGTGGTTCCGTTATCTTCGAAACGGTTGGAAACATGGACTCATGTATGCTCGGGGCCGATGGTCTTGCTTTTCTTTTCAAATCGGGCTTTAGTGTTGGTTTTCGTTTTCTTTATCGAGCGTATGAAATCAAATACCACACACAGCGTGCTTCGTTAGTGGAGGCACTGTTGTGTTTTCTTATTCCGTACCAGCGCATGTTCGTACCGGTGCGCTTTATAATACGGTTTCAGCTTTTTGACTCCTTGTAATTCCGGAACAAGAAGTAAGATCCAGATGAAATTCGGAATTTATGTCTGGAATCATAAGAACTTTTATTTGAATTAAGATTGTTAAAGTTGTTCACGCCATCGCTGATAAAAGTGAGTTCGTTTCAGTTTAGAGTTTATGACGATTGGAACTACTTGAAGCCTCCAGCAACCCCACTTCTCCGTGTTTGGCATCACTGCTCTGTATAACTGCTTGAAATGTTCAACACTCTTCATCCTGCAATTCCGGAATCGGAAATCGGATCCAGATGAAATTCTGGAATTTTCTATAGGATTATAAAACCATTCATTTGAATCTAATTCTGTCAGTCGTATCCAAACAATAATTTAATGTCAGTTAATGAATTTGCTCTTCTTCACATGGTATCTAACGACAAAACACTGTTAAAATTGAAAGGCTGACTAAAAGTAAACTAGTGTTCACAATAAAATCAATAATCTGGGAATCAATAAGTTCGAAAAATTTAATATTGATTTACTTCAAAGTAACAGCTTTCTTTTGATGGAGCCCAGCACAGTGGCACAGTGAAAACGGACACAGAATCAGCACAGTTCTTCCATTTTACCCGCATTTGCAAGCTGACCTCCGTTGCTTCGTCGAAGTCGCTGCTTTGAAATAGCCAAGTAATTTCCAATTCGTTGAAATTCCGGGGGCAAGTATTCACTAGCTTGGGGACAAAAAAAGATTTTGGCAATACACCTCTGGAAACCCATTCACAGCTGAATTTGACAGCAAATTAGGCACAAAATTTCAATTAACGTATCAATAGATGTAATATTGCGTTATCACTCACAAAAATACGGTATGCTTGAATTTACATCATGCGTTATTTTTTTAAGCATCCTTCGATGTAAACCTAGGATGTCATCGTCGAGGATGTAACAAATGGTTCCGTTTTCGGGCCACAACTGCAAATTGCCTGCAATATCAAGCCCTTATTCGTGAACTTGTCGACAAACACGGGTTTGAGCCTTCCCGGTTCATTCCCGTGTTAAGTAGCGATGTAAAACTTTCGACCGGGAAGCAGCTTGAAATCAAGTTTTATGTATATTTCAACAGCGATCGAAGTTCTTGTGTTTCGTCAAAACAATAGTCGTACAAAAGCCTTACACTCGTTTTTGCTGAGGAATTCTGCTTTACGGTCCGGTTCGGATGTTTCATGACGGCTTGTATCCTTTGCTGGCAAGGATGTTCCGTACTGTTTGATAGTTGACAATGTACCTAGAAACCAGCTTGGGATCGAACTACTCCGGATTTTCCATTTGTTTGTGCAAAATATTGTAGCCCTTGTAACAAGATAGATTGTGTAAACAATGGGATTGATCCGATCACTAGAACTGAATATGATAAATTTCAATCGTCTAAACTTAAAAAAATTATAATAACGAAGAAAACTTTAAAAAATATAATTTTTATCGAAAATGCCTAATAATTTTTGAGCCAATTTTAAAATGTGAACTTCTTTTCGGTGTACTGTTTATAAAAGAATGTCCCATAAACACACACATTTTGCGATCTCGACGAACTGAGTCGAACGGTAAATGTCATTTATAAATTAAATTAAACACATGCAATAATTCTATTTTAATCTTTTTATTTATTAGTGCCTTCTAAAAAATTTATAAGTTCCAACAGAAATAATTAACAGACATATACAAATCTTCAAACTGTTAGTCACTAGAATATTTTTTTTTGTTTCGATTACAGAGGTTTTAACCTTAAGGTCATTCGCCTCTTTGGGCCAGAAAAACTTTCTGACCCTATGTGCGGGGTTGGGAATCGAACCCAGGCGAGCTGCGTGAAAGGCATCGACTTACCCATCACACTATACCCGTCCCCTCACTAGAATATAATTGTACAGTTTAGAAAAAATAAATTCGTCCATAGCCCATTATCTGGGATAAGCCGATCTCAAGTTATTTCAACATGAAATTCAAAAGTATTTTTAAAAAATATACTACTTATTACTTGGTAAAACGGCACAATTGACGGTACCCATTTTTGGAATTGCCCATTTAATTGCGTCACATGTGACATCGTCTCTCTTAGGATCGTGTTTCACTTAACATACCGATTTTGCATATAGAACTGAAATGCGAGTGTGAGTAGAATACGTGATATCAAAACCGCAGATAACAACATTGTGTTTCACTAGCCTGTCTAGACCGATTGTTTCGGCACATCACATTCAACGTTCTGGCAAACGTGACACAGTAATTAGCTCCGTCAATCAACGTGAATAATTGAGAGAATAAAAATCAACACTTATAACAATAAGTGAATTCAAATGTCAACTTTGGAGAATTACAGTTTTTAGTGTAATTTGATAAACAAAAGCCTACTACTTTCGATATTTTCGATCCTAATATACATGAAGTTTATCGGAGGCCAAGATATCGGCATCCAGCTTTAGATGTATGTAAACAGTTTTAATTATCAATATTTCCACTAATTAATGTTAATCTTTCAGCTTCTCCGTGTGTTTTCATCCGATGACGTCGCAACCGAAGATGAGATTTTTTCTGTTTCTGCTGTACATTGCAATGTCCGCCAAAATGCACCGAGCAAACATGCTGATGGCGGCGGTATTCGAAGATGATCTCGACGATAGACACACCGGCAATCAAAGGCCTTCCTTCGAAGAGTATAAACACATTCGCAAACGGTTCATCGAGGAGGAAGAGCATCACTTCCTCGGTGCCAATCTGAGTCTATCGAATGACGAACTGGTCGTCAACGAATATGTGATGAAACTGAAACGGGAGGAGCTGGAGCATGGATTCAATGACAGTTACGAATTCATTCCGGCCCGGCACTTTTTCGAAGTGCTAGAGCGATTCAACGAATCGAAACTGTATCAGTTTATTCAGAGGCTTCCCAAAGGAGCCGTGCTGCATGCTCATGACACCGCAATCGGAAGCATCGATCTGATTGTGAAAGCCACATACAGAAAGAATCTATGGCAGAAAGGAGGCTTCGACGCTTCTGACGATCCCGAGTTTATATTTTCTGTTGAACAGCCATTAGGCGATGATTGGAAACTTGTATCCGACCTTCGGGAAGAAATGTCTGCTTTCGTATATGATAGTAAAATTAGAAAACTGTTTGATCTCTACACCGCGAATCCAACGATTACATATAAAAGCATTAACGACGTTTGGGGAAGATTTCAGGATATATTCGTCACGTTGAATCCAATTATAACCTACGAACCGGTCTGGAGGCAGTATTTCTATGATTCGTTGCAAGAGCTGTATGACGACAATGTTCAATACTTGGAATTTCGCGGTGTTCTACCGCCGGTGTACGATTTGACCGGAAAAATCTACTCTCCGGAGGAAATTATTCAAATACACGTCGATGAAACCGACAAATTCAAACAATCACATCCGCAGTTTATCGGAGTGAAATTCATTTACGCTCCGGCTCGATTTGCCAATGACACCATTTTCGATGGATACATTGAGATCGCAAAAAGTTTACATGGCAAGTTTCCGAACTTCGTTGCTGGTTTCGACCTGGTCGGTCAAGAAGACACCGGAAGACCGTTGATAGATTTCGTTCCTCAGCTATTAATGTTACCGGATTCCGTTCGGTTTTTCTTTCACGCAGGAGAAACCAATTGGTATGGGATGAGGACCGATCAGAATATGGTTAGTGCTGATGTGTAATTAACCCAAACCGATTGAACGGATTAATTTCTTCTCTTTCAAAGATTGATGCCATTCTGCTGGGAACCCAACGCATTGGTCACGGTTTTGCATTGCTCAAACATCCCAATCTGATGAAGATAGTAAAACGAAGACAAATTTGTGTTGAAATTAACCCAATTTCAAATCAGGTCCTGAAGCTGGTCGACGACTACCGAAACCATCCTGCGGTGGTATTCTTCTCGGATAACTACCCGGTGGTAGTTTCTTCGGACGATCCATCCTTCTGGCGAGCGAGTCCGTTGAGTCACGATTTTTACATGGCGTTCGTGGGAATCGCATCCGCACATCACGATCTAAGATTGCTTAAAAAGCTAGCCATAAATTCTCTGGAGTATAGTGCCATGAATCAGACCGAAAAGGAAACTGCGAAACGCACCTGGAAACATTCCTGGCACAAGATGATGAAGCAGCTGGCTAAGGAAATAACGAGGCTTGACTTTGAATAAATTAGCTCCAGTGATGAAAATATGAATGTTATTTATGTTGTGGAAACTACTCCTTTATTCATTTGCGTTAGCATAGTATTGTAATTTTATTATCGACCAGTACCAATTGAGGTTGAAGAAATTTCCTTTGGAACGAGCTGCTTGGAAACAATGCGTTCATGAACAAAGTGCAAAGCGCACTCATCCTTGCATGCTGTTTCGTAGCAAATCCGGTTACAAACGTATGTTAGGGATGTCCGATACCGAGTCGATACTTTGATGTATCGATACTTTTTTTCAAGAATCGGGTATTTTTGGTATCGATATCGCATCAGAGCGATCAGAGCGATTGGTATGATGTGGACTAGCCGTCGTTGAAATTCGTTCTCGACAATCTTCGCCTCGGTCATACTCTAAGAGGATTCAATCATTTCAATTTTTCACACTCCTTTTCAGTGCGCTTAATAGCGATGGGATAATAGCAATAGGAATTAGCTTATAGTTAGTATTTGTGTATCGACATAAAGGTTATGAAATGAAAATTGTTGAGAAAATAAGTAAAATGTGAAATCAACAGAGAGTGGCGGGCGGAAATTTTTCGACGTGTACCAAAAGTGACGAAAGGTGAAGTGCAATCTATGTGGGAAGGAATATGCGTATACTGGCGGCACAACAAATTTATGCACAGCAAAAATATTGTAACAATCTCGGTCGTCAAATGGTGAGATAACTAAGTCCTCACAAGTCCCTATCTCATGCCTCCCCGAGCGTCTATGATGACATTTGATCAATAGAACGGCGTCGACTGGGTGCTATCGCCTTCTGCGTTAGTAGCAGAATGAGAGGGTGCGAAATGGCTTGTAGGTTGAAGCCCATCCTAAAGTGCAGTGTTTATCATAGTATATTACAACATATAATTCTGTTGTTTATTACATCATGTATTATTATTATTATTATTATTATTATTATTGTTATTATTATTATTATTATTATTATTATTATTATTATTATTAGAAGAGCGTAACTTACACTGCGACATTAACTGTTATATTGTATCATAGCATATAATTTCACATATTATCGGCTTACACTATTTTATGTTATTATATACTATGTTGTATGGTATTATACTGCATTGCATTATATCATATTATATGGTATTATATTATAATATATTATATTATATTGTATTCTATTATATTATGTTATATTATATTATAGGGTTTATTATGAGTAGTACTACGTACCTCTGCGCAAAATATAAATTTGTTTTCCTTATAAGTTATCATTTTTAAAGTAAATTTTAACTAAAGATCAAGGTCATCACAAGGTGAGCTTGGTCCTCACTGGTTCCTGTTGTGTTTTATTCATTCTATTATTTATTATATAATTCATTGTACTATATTATGTTGTTTTTTTTATTATTTTCATTATTATATTTATTGTTAGTATTATTAATTTGTCATCAATAATAATAACATATATTATTTTTATAGATGTGGATATTATTATTCTTATTAGAAGAGAAATATTCTACTTCCTGCAGTACTGCGAAGATAGAAGAGCATAACTGACACTCTACAGTAACTGTTATTTTATATATTGATTTATAATATATTATATTGTATGACATTGTATTATATTATATTAAATTAAAATATATTTTACTATATTATGTTATATTATATTATTTTGTAGTATATAAGTATTATTATTATTATTATTATTATTATTATTATTATTATTATTATTATTATTATTATTATTATTATTATTATTATTATTATTATTATTATTATTATTATTAGTATTATTATTATTATTATTATTATTATTATTATTATTATTATTATTATTATTATTATTATTATTATTATTATTATTATTACTATTATTATTATTATTATTATTTTTATTACTATTATTATTATTATTACTATTGTTACCATTATTATAATCTTTATCATTATCAGCTACATTTTCATTTCCATACTAAACATTTCACTTTACACATATATTATTAAATTGTATCATATTATATTACGTCATATTTTGTGGTATTATATTATATTACATTGTACTATATTATACTATATTATGGTACAATGTTTGGTATTGTTTTATATAGTATTGTAATGCATTTTTTAATACACAATTATAAGTGTATTATATTGCATTGTGATGTATTACATTTTTATATTTTATGCATAATAATATTTTATTATATTCAGTGTCGTATAGTGACCAAACTATATTATAATATATTATGGTATATTTTACTATATTATGTCACATAACATTATGATACTATTATATTCATCATAAAATATTATAGTAGACTATAATACACTGTACCATACGATTTTGCACCGTTTTATACTATATTGTGTTTTATTGTATTATACTGCCGGAAATTATATTAAAGTGTATTATGTTACATTATATAATACTATGCTCAAGTACATTGTAAGGGAAGAGGGATGGGAGTGCATCAGGGTATCTTACAAGTGAATGACTGGATGAAGGAGTGAAATGTCAACCCGATTCACAGGGGAAAGCTGTGTGTTTTCCCCAGAAGGTCTGAAATGAGTAAGACGCACCCTTCTAACAAACAAACCATCAGGCAGGTTTAAGCTGGTACAGCGAATTCTTTTATTATATGGCCGGATGTTATTGCTGGAAGGCGCCGGGTTCTCAAAGTCCATTTTGGCCTTCTTAACAGCAGTAATATGAAAGTTATCTGATAATCAAATTCGGATCTACTGTAAGTCTACCTGCATCCACTGGTAATGCCTTGAACTGATGGTGGCTTCACACATACATACATACATACATACAGCAAAAATATTGTAACAATCTCGATATGATTATCAAATGACATAAAAAAAAATTAGACGTATTGAACAACAAATGCAATAATATTCTGTTTTCAAGAAATAACGCAGATAAATCACTCGTTATTACATCGAAACAGCGCCTTGAGTACATTTCATCGCTTTAACTGAATACTGTATATGATTCTGATATGAAATTATGTATCTTTTCGTGTAATATTACAACCCTTAGAGCAACACCGAGACTGTTGTGATATTATATCGTAATCGCTGCACATCAGTAGTGAGTAGTGATGTGTAACAATTTTGATGTAATATCACAAATGGGTTGGTGCCGTTCTAAAGGTCGTAATATTACACGAAAAGATGCATTATTTCCTATCAGAATCGTCTAAATTCAGGCAATCTGATGTAATCTACTCAATATAGAAAATTATTGCATTTGATGTTCAGTACGTCCATTTTTTTCACCCCGATTGATAATCACATTGAGATCTTTACAATTCTATTTTGCTGTATGGAAACACTTTTCCGTACATCATAAAATAACGCCACAGACGACAATTTTATTTTATTTTGAAATGATTGCTGCTCAAGTATCAATTGATAATTTCAGATATCGAGACTTTTTTGCCTTTTGAATCCTTGTATCGATACCTAAAATTTCGGTATCCCGATACCCTAGGTATCGATACTTTGCCTTCCGAGTACAATCCCTAACGTATGTAGATCTGCTAAGAAAAACATATGCTATATATTAAGAGAAAACTTATGCTAGTGAAGGTGTTAATTATATCAGAAAGTGTTTTGTTCTGGGCAACCGGGCACCGAGAACTTTTTTACGTTTTTCGTGTATCGTAAATATTGCCCCACTTTTTACTTGTCTCATAAGGAAAGGTAATGATATCACTGTGACTTTTCAACAAAGGCTCCAAGTGTCATGTACCATTCGATTCAGTGCGTTGAGATCAACAAATGTTTATTGTGTGTGTGTGTGTGTGTGTGTGTGTGTGTGTGTGTGTGTGTGTGTGTGTGTGTGTGTGTGTGCGTGTGTAAGTATGTATGTAACGCAAATGTTCACTCGGCTTTCTCGAAGATGGCTGTACCGTCTCCTAGCGTGCTTTTTATCCAGATTCGACTTCCAGTTTCGAAGTTACGGTGTGAGGTGTGATAAAACTGAAAAAAGATCACTGCTTGACTTTCTTCATTGAAAGTCAAATCGTCTAAAATTATGCAATTTCATTTGTCTCACGAAATCAAGATTTAGGTTTGCACGGCAAAGTCTTTACCCCACGAAAATGGGTAATGACAGCTGAAAAGTCGTACAAAATTTGTAACAAATTCAGATATAACAACGTTTGAAACAATTTTGTTGTCACCTAGGTCAAATTGAGTTATAATTTCTGTTGCTTCAACTATTAACGAGGCCAAGATTAAGACTAATTTAGATAGAAAAAAGGTGAGTGTCAGAGACATAACTGGATGCCGTGAATACGAATAAATTTGGCACACTCCTTTCACACTTCCGAATATCAGTTAGTTGATCGATTGTGTGAATTGTGCAAGCATTCCCCTTCACTGCTAGAATTTGAAAAAAGATACACCTACACTAAAGTATGAATAAGTTACATCAAACATTCTGATACACAATTAAATATTAGGAAGTAATTTTTATAGTTCTTTATAATAAACTAATAGTGATTTCGGAAAAGAACCTTTTTTGAAGGCGTTCGTGTTAGGGAATGACGAGTTGAATTCAAATTCCGATGAATGCCGCTGACTTCCGGCATCTATTTCCCTGCTGATCTGTTGTCCGTTCACAACCGATTACAATCTCTGAATGGATCAGTCGGTGTTGAACAGTCGTTCGCACCGCACGCGTATAGCTCTTGGCTCCTGGAATTTTTTTCTGGCTACCTAGAGTTTCATTGATTCAAGGCGTCAGTCTTTTTCAAGACTACCTGAATCACTAAGTGACTAAGTGATACAAAGAGTGATATTAAAGTGACTAAGAAATTAATCAGCCTTTTTTAAGGCTAGCTAGGAGTCTAATCGAAGACTAATTTAGCCTAGTTAATTTAATTTAAAATTTCATTCATTTCAAAAATGCCTGCGTCCAACCGGAAAGGCAACAAGCCTAAGGCTAAAAATAATTCAATACGGAATAAATCACAATCCGTTATTCAACATTTTTCTAATAACATTCACGATATTATAGAATCTGAATGTAAAAATAAAAGACAACGGACGGATTTCCCTTCCTCCGATTCTATGCCGTCTAACAATATTTACGAGATTCTTCCTGAATCCGATTGTAGTGACATAGAAGAAAATTCTTCAAAAATTCCCAAAATGGACTATTGTCGTTCTGGGAAGAAACATCAATCTATGCCATCAGTGACGGTGATGCTTTCCGACTTCAATGCATTCCGTACTGAGCTTTCTACTTTTCTCCCGGAAGTAAAAGTCTCATTTCAAATCGGACGAAGAGGAGAATATCGAGTCTTGGTGGATGGATTGGAAGATTACGAACGTCTTATTCGATATTTGTCCGAGAAAATTCATAAATTTTATTCATATGATATAAAATCAGACAGACCCTTCAAGGCTGTCTTGAAAGGATTATCAAATGATCAAAGTATTGATGAAATTAAAAATGAACTAAAAGAATTGCTTGGTTTTGCCCCTTCCCAAGTAATACTTATGAAAAAAAGAGCGAATGGTACTTCTAAACCACGCTCTGGAATTTCCCATAAACTTTACCTAATACATTTCAATCGAAGTGATGTAAACAATTTGAAAACTTTAGAAAAAGTACGTTTCATTTCCCACATTAAAATTCATTGGGAACATTATAAACGGCATAATCGTATTGCAAACTTAACGCAATGTCGTCGTTGCCAAGGCTTCGGTCATGGAACCAAAAATTGTCATATGGATATACGGTGTTTGAATTGTGGTAAATCACATTCGAAAGACGTTTGTCCAATGAATGAAACCACTGATAAATTTTCATGTTCAAATTGCAATGGAAATCATAAATCCAATTATTTGAAATGTCCTGTCAGGGAAAAAATTTTAAACGCTCGTTCGCTTAGACAACAAGTCAAATCAACGACTTCAAATTTACAGAACATACCTGAAAATCAAAAAACCGTTACAAATGCCACGCCTAATTCTTCTAAGGCACCTATTTCTTCGAATTTGAAACAAAAAACAGGTACGCCTGCCAATTCGTCTTCTAACGAAAACAATTTATTGACAGGTAGATCGACCTCGTCATCATCTTCTTCTAATGTCAGTTATGCTGGTATATTAGGTAGAAAACTACCACCTATTTCTTCTAATGTAAATAATTCTAACGAAAACAATTTATTAATAGGTAGACCGGCCAAATCACCTTCTTCTAATGGCAGTCTACCTACCAATATTCCTTCAATGCCATTCGCTTCTTTAAATGAAGTCGTTTTAGGCGATATAACTGAAATTAAAATGATCTACCTACAAGATCAACTTTTTCAAATGATCATCCAAATGAATTCGACTTCATCACTTTTTGAAGCATTTCAAATCGGATGGAAATTTGCAAATAATATTATAACGAATTTAAAATTTAACAGTGATGTTAAATAAATATTTGAATATTTTAAATTGGAATGCTCGATCTTTGAAATCGAGTGAAGATGAATTTTATAATTTTCTCGAAGTTCACAAAATCCATATTGCCATTGTGACAGAAACTTTTCTTAAACCAAATGTCAAATTGAAAAGTAATCCACATTATGTGGTTCTTCGATTTGACAGGTTTACTGGAATGGGTGGTGGAGTTGCCATTTTTGTCCAACGGCAAATTAAACATCGAATTTTACCTTCTTTCAATACTAAAGTTATTGAAAGCTTGGGAATCGAAGTTGAAACCATTCATGGAATTTATTTCATCGCTGGAGCATATTTGCCATTCCAATGCACCGGCGAACAATTAAATTTCTTTAAAGGCGATTTGCAAAAACTTACAAGATATCGATCGAAATTTTTCGTAATAGGGGACTTAAATGCTAAGCATGTCCAGTGGAATTGTAGGCAAAATAACAGTAATGGTAAAATACTTCATAATCAACTTTCAGCTGGTTACTTCACAGTTCTTCATCCCAGTAATCCGACTTGTTTCTCTTCCGTGAAAAACCCGTCTACAATTGATCTGGTTCTAACAGATCAAAGTCACATTTGTAGTGAACCGATTACACATGCTGACTTTGACTCAGATCATCTTCCAGTAACATTCAGACTTTCCAACGAAGCTATAATTAATCCAATTAGTTCTATTTTCAACTATCATAGAGCTAATTGGTTGGATTACAGATCTCACATTGAAAATCATGTGGATCATGAAACTATTTTAGAAAATTCTTCGGACATCGACACAGCAATTGATAATTTGAATCATTATATTATCGAAGCTAGAAATCTTTCAGTTCCCAAAGCTCAAACTAAATTAAATTCTCCTATCATCGATGACAATCTTCAACTGCTCATTCGGTTGAAGAATGTTCGTCGACGACAATATCAACGTTCTCGTGATCCTGCTATGAAAAATATAGTTAAGGATTTACAAAAAGAAATTAAACATAGATTTACTCTTTTGCGAAATCAAAATTTCGCTAAGAAAGTTGAACAAATTAAACCATATTCTAAACCTTTCTGGAAACTTTCTAAGGTTCTTAAGAAACCTCAGAAACCAATTCCTGCTCTCAAGGAAGGAAATCAAATACTTCTTACAAATGGCGAAAAAGCTCAAAAACTTGCTCAGCAGTTCGAGAGTGTCCACAATTTTAATTTGAACGTTGTGAGTACTATTGAAAATGAAGTCTCACTGAAATATGATCATATTTCAACCCAAGTGTTATCACACGATGACATTATTGAGACGAATTTTGATGAAATTAAATCAATTATTAGGAAACTCAAAAACATGAAGGCTCCTGGTAATGATGGAATTTTTAATATTCTCATTAAAAATCTTCCCGATGTTGCCTTGAGACTCCTGGTTAAAATTTTCAACAAGTGTTTTTCATTAGCTTACTTCCCAAAAAGATGGAAAAACGCTAAAGTAATTCCTATCCTCAAACCTGATAAAAACCCAGCAGAAACATCAAGTTATCGACCAATTAGCTTACTTTCTTCTATCAGTAAACTTTTTGAAAAAATTTTCTTGTTGAGAATGATGACTCATATAAATGAGAATTCAATTTTTTTACCAGAGCAGTTTGGATTTCGTCATGAACATTCAACTACTCATCAACTTGTCAGAGTAACGAACATGATAAAATCAAATAAATCTTCTGGGTTATCCACTGGAGTTGCTCTTCTAGACATAGAAAAAGCATTCGACAGTGTTTGGCACAAAGCTTTAATAGCAAAAATGTCTGATATCCAGTTTCCTATTTATTTGATCAAAATGATTCAAAATTATTTAATTGATCATACTCTTCAGGTTAGCTATCAGAATTGTAAATCTGAATTGCTACCCGTACGAGCCGGTGTTCCGCAGGGTTCGAGTGTAGCTCCAATCTTGTATAATATTTTCACTTCTGATCTTCCAAATCTACCCGTTGGTTGTCAGAAATCGCTATTCTGTGACGACACAAGTCTGTTAGCCACAGGTAGAAATCTAAGAGTGATCTGCAGTCGCCTACAAAGAAGTTTAAATATTTTCAGTGATTATCTGTCAAAATGGAAAATTAAACCAAATGCAGCAAAAACGCAATTAATTATCTTTCCTCATAAGCCAAGAGCTTCTTTTCTTAAACCAAACAATAATCACATTCTAAAATTGAATGGCTTGGAATTGACATGGTCTGATCAAGCTAAATACTTAGGTTTAACGTATGACAAAAAACTCACTTTCAAGGATCACATTGAAGGAATCCAGGCAAAGTGTAATAAATATATTAAATGTTTATATCCTCTTATAAACAGAAATTCTAAGCTCTGTCTAAAAAACAAATTGTTAATTTATAAACAAATTTTCAGACCAGCCATGCTTTATGCGGAACCAATTTGGTCAAGCTGTTGTTCCACCAGGAAGAAAACGCTTCAAAGGATTCAGAATAAAATTCTGAAAATGATTTTGAAGCGTCCTCCCTGGTTTAGTACAAATGAGTTACACAGACTCACAAATATAGAACCATTAGATGTAATGTCACATAATATTATAAGCAAATTCCGACAAAAATCGATGCAATCTTCAATTGAATCGATTCGCTCTCTGTATTAGTTAGTAAGTTAGTATATAAGTTCCTTTCCCCCATTACACAATACAAGTAGGTTTAGAATTTTCCCTACACAAAAATCTCAGAATTGCGGAAGCAAATAATGTCCTCATGGTAATAACCAAATCATATATATATATATAATAGGGCTGAAAAGTCACCACTTGTGGCTGAACACCCAATTTAAATCTTAATAATTTAATTTTAACTCATATTCCAATAGTTATTTAAAAAAAAATCTCTGAATGAAGAAAACATGGATTCGCTGAGTTAATCAATGATGCAATAGATCTATGATATGATAAGTATGTACATGGCTTTCTACATTGATATTTCTAGCAAATATATGTGCTTCAACCGTTGTAGCTTGTGAAGAAGCAGATTTCATATCCAACTTCTTATACTTGATCATGAAATCAATGAATTCAATATTTTCTTGTTTTGAAGCATCTCTATTAAACAACCCCACAACTATCATCGGTGTATTTTAACGAAAATATAAAAATGGGCACGCACAATTTGCATAGAAGCTTGAAATATATTTAAAAAAACACTTTGGAAACAAATTTGAATTTTTAACGGTGTTAAGAAATTATTTCCTTTCGCCACATTTAAATCTGTATTTTTTAGGAGAAAAAAAATACAGATTAATCTGTATATGTGGCAATCCTGTTTTGTACAGCATATTTCGAAAGGACACCCATTCTTGTATAAAGATGTGTTCTACATCAATACTTTCATTTTCGCATTACCATCGTAATTGAATGTGTTAGTGACGGCGCAAACTTTTTCAACTTCCATTTTGATGAATCTGATACTTTTGGTAGGAAATGGAGGAAATTCAATTAATTCTTATTGATGAACTGTGGGACTGTAAAGTGCCTTGAATTCACGACCAATAGGACAAACTCGTCCGAAATTTGACTTCGAATTCATAGTGATTTCCAATTGTATTCCGAAGAAGATGAAACAATCCATTTCGGGCGGAATCAGTTGGTACATTTGGAACTAACAATGGGGTCGGAATTCCGGAGCAGTGCTCCCATGACGACTGACGACTTCCACTGGTTGGCTTTTGGTGTGGTTTACTGTGTGCCCGGCTGCTACTATTCTTCGGCACGCACAATTCTGCTGTTCGGCACTCGCTTCATTTCAAAAGCTTGAGGTCTTCGATGTTTCTCTTCTGTATGTTTTGCTTCGACAAACGTTTGGAAAAAGTGAAATGTTCATATTTTATACTAATGCAGTTGTACAGCAGCAGATATTTAGTTTTTTTCCTCAGAACGCGTTTTGATTCTCTGGTCCTGACAAGGGTCAAATCAGACAGGTTTTTCAATAGAGTACTATCGAAAAACTTCCATTTTGTTGCAATACACGTTAAAGTTGAAAAATTTCGAATCTACTGGTAGTTAGTTTATATTAATCCTTTTACAGATCACTGAGCTATGAGATACTTGCTGGATTGTCGCTTTTGCATTATGTGCTGGTGAAATTTCCTGTTGTCTGCGCAACACCGTGTTCGCTTGAGTATCTTATATATCATCTAGCTATTGAAGAACCGAATCAGCTTCCCGAAGCTGGGTGTCAATTTAAAGCATGCAAAACTAATCGCGTAACATTTTTCTGTCTTAATTTTGAACGCTTATAACTCAGTCATTTGTTGATAGATTTATATAATTCAACAACCAATCGATTCGGAAACATTTAACTTAAACTTATAAGATAACGTAATTTGGATATTTCAATTGCATACCTTGAAAAATTGGTTTGAATTGAGTATTTTATTTCGGTTCTCTGGTAACTATCAGGCCAATTTAGAATTATCGGCGATAGATTTTTCGGATCCAATTTGCAGCGATTGTTCCTCGATGATTTGTTAATGGATTTTCCTAATTTAAATGATTCCAAAGCTTCAATATTGTAAGCTTAAAATTGTTTTAATTTGTCAACGGATCGGTTTGCATACTTAATTCTCCATTCCCATACGAACAAAACGTGAAAATGTGACTGAACAAGTTGTTGACCAACCAGGAATTCAAAAGATTCAAAATTAAATTCTGAAACTTATCTAAAAGCGGCCTCCTCGGCTTAGTAGTATAAATGAGCTCCACAGACAGTACAATTAGATGCAATATCATATAGTATCAAAGATAAACTCAAGGTAAGTTTACCTGCGATTTTACATGTATCGTTTGAATAGGAACCCTCGTGGAATTTGGTTAACCGCCAGTTTCAGTTTAATTATTATTTGCTTCAAAACAAAAAGCGTCTGATGGCTCCACGCGTAGTAACTATGACAATGTTCATTCATGTGTTAATAACATCAAGTTACAATATGAACAAAATTTTTTAATTTTGTAGCGTATCCATTCCGTATATTCTTAATATGCCAAAGCGAAAAAATGTAATGTTTTCTTTCTCGTATTGTTGCCATATTATTTACCAACACTTTCCGAAAATTATCGACAAGTTCGAAGAAGGATTTATAAAATTACACTATTACTGAGTTTACTGGTACAAAATTTTTCATTAAAATAAACTAAATCTTCTTTTGGATCGATTAACTGTTTAAAAAATTAATAAGTTTGTACGTTTCTCGAAAATTATTATCATAAAATAAAATAGTTTCATTTGTTCAGGTTTAAATCTTTAGGTTGTTTGTATCTAAAATTGAGCTTTCAAGTGACTTTGAATTCATCATAATTGACTTCTAGTTAAAGGACGTTATTCAAAAACTTAACAATGTAAAAATTTGTGGAAAGGGATCAAAATTGAATAGAATCAATTATCAAGAAAGGATCTAATTTTTTTTTTGTTTCAATTATAGAGGTTTTAACCTTAAGGTCATTCACCTCTTCGGGCCAGAAAAGCTTTCTGACCCTATGTGCGGGGTTGGGAATCGAACCCAGGTGGGCTGCGTGATAGGCATCGACTTACCCATCACGCTATACCCGTCCCCTAAAGGATCTAATTGTCAATTTTATCATTCGCTATCAACCTAAGCGCTTCAATTAGAGCAAGTTTAAGACAAGACAAGCAAGACCCTAGAAACGTTCCATTTTTAATATTATTGTGCTCGGTCGTGTCTTGAATACAACCCTCTAATTTTTTCTCTGAATGTTTTCGCGCATTTTACCCTTTTACTCCAGAGCCCCAAGTCGGATCCGGATAAAATTCGATAGGAAGACATTGGATTTTCTTCTGAATTGAATCGGTTGAGTGGTATCTGAGAAAAGTTTCATGCACACGAAATTCAATAGCAGGATTCAGATATCTTTCATTTGAATCTAACTTTGTTAAAATTCGTATAACCAAATCCGAGAATAGCGACAACGTACTTTTTTACACACACCTGTAAACTGACATTAGCTAGTCTCGGAGTCAGGTTTAAGCTCACTGCACAAAATATCATGAAAAGGCTGCTGTACACTGCCTTTTAGGTGTTGTATACAGTTTTTCATGTGCATATTACAATTGCGTTTCACTTTACTTCCAAACATCGATTTATCATGAAACGCTCAAAATTCCTTTTACTGGGATAGAGAGGATTTCAACGAACTATAGTTTGTTTGAAAGGTATTAAAACGAGTTTTCTAAATTTTCTGTTTTGTTTTTGAGGTGTGACAGATATTGTCAAAAAATTCCAAGTTTTCACATAAAAGTAAACGACTGATCAAAGAGCGAAAACAATAGCGTTCTGACTGATAAAAAGACCTTACATTTGCAATTAGTTCAATCCAAATCACTTCAGCCATCTTTGAGATCTATGCGTATTTATTATGTACACACACACATACACTTGCTCAGTTCGTCGAGCTGAATCGATTGATATATGACACTCGGCCTCCGGAACTTTTTTTTATATATATGAAACTCGGCATCGGGATATTTTCCCAAAGTTGCGAATTCTATTCCTATTTTTTATGTATATAAAAAAACGTGTTTAATCCACCTAACAGTGAGATGATACTATTTTTTAAACAATTCGTATATGTTATTTTGCATAAATATTCTTCGATGTTTAATTATCATGGCATTATTTTAATGACCGTCGTTTTAAGCGACAATTTGAAATTTTAATCACTCATTACCCTGTAACGTGGAAACTGCAAATCGGATCGAGTTTGAATCTGAATGTGTGACAATCGATTGAACATTCCATGAGATGTAGAAGTAAGTTGCTATTTATAGTTTTTCGTCATTATTTACGGTACTTCCAGAACCGGTATTCAGGAACCAGCATAATAAACACCCTTCTTAATCCACCTAGTAGTGTGATAATGCCTTTCTCTACTTTCATAACAGTCTCATGAAAATATATTTCATACTTTTATTAAATAATTTCGGATACTGCTTCAGTGTTTATGTCACACAGTCAGCATCATTTTTTCAAACTAGTGCTTGACATTTGCGTTGCCTATTTGTGATCAGTGATGCTAATCTAAAAAACCCTTCTTAATCCACCTAGTGGTGTGATAATGCCTTTCTCTTCTTTCATAACAGTCTCATGAAAATATGTTTCATACATTTATAAAATAATTTTAGACGCCAATTGATTCAAATTGATTCGAGTAGTTCACAAAAGCATGCTTCAGTGTTTATGTCACACAGTCAGCATCATTTTTCCAAACTAGTGCTTGACATTTGCGATGCCTATTTGTATGAGAACAGTGATGCTAATCTAAAATAAAAACCCTTCTTAATCCACCTAGTGGTGTGATAATGCCTTTCTCTTCTTTCATAACAGTCTCATGAAAATGTATTTCATAATTTTATTAAATAATTTCGGATACTAATTTCGAAACTAATTGATTCAGATTGATTCGAGTAGTTCACAAAAGCATGCTTCAGTGTTTATGTCACACAGTCAGCATCATTTTTCCAAACTAGTGCTTGACATTTGCGTTGTCTATTTGTAATCAGTGATGCTAATCTAAAAAAGCCTTCTTAGTCCACTTAGTGGAATTTTCATATATCTTTAAAAATCACCATGAAATTTTCGAAATCGAAAAAAAAATTTTGATGCCAAAAGGCTTAGAATTGCATGAAACGTCGAGATTTAGTGTCATCTCTAAAAAAAATTTTTTTGAAAAAATCGACTTTTTGGGACTTAGAAAAAAAATGAAAATTTTTCTAAGTCCCAGAAAGTTGATTTTATCAAAAAAAAATTTTTTTGAGATGACACTAAATTTCGATGTTTTATGCAGTTTTAAGAGTTTTGGCATCAAAAAAAATTTTCGATTTTGGAAATTTCATGTGGTGCTTTTTCAAGATCAAAAATTGTCAAACCTTTACCACCGGGCAGCACCCCTTAAGCATGTCCGATTTAGGTCAAATTTTGCATGAAGGCTTTTTTCGAAGTGCTTATACTTTTGAGCACTAGAACTTTACGAAAATAGAGTTGATCCCAAAATTTTGGCACCCTTATATATAAGAGCGGTAAAAATCAACGTGTTTTGTCGGTTACGTCACTTATACCATCATATATCTGGAACCAAAAGTCACAACCATTTGATCTTCGAACCTGATCAACGGCCCGACAGTAGCTTTTGAACGAGCCCAAGATTGTCAAAATCGGATCAGCCATCTCTGAGAAAATTGAGCGCGTTCAAATACAACGATCTTTGTCGGTTACGTCACTTATACAATCATATCTCCGGAACCAAAAGTCACAGCCATTTGATCTTCGAACTTGATCAATGGCCCGACAGTAGCTTTCAAACGAGCCCAAGTTTGTTAAAATCGGTTGAGCCATCTCTGAGAAAATTGAGCGCGTTCAAATATCTTCGAAAAGTGCACACACACACACACATACACACACACACACAAACACACACACACACACAGACATTTTCCGATCTCGTCGAGCTGAGTCGAATGGTATATAACACTATGGGTCTCCGAGGCTCCGTTCGAAAGTCGGTTTTTCCAGCAATTCTAATACCTTTCTATAGAGAAAGGCAAAAAGCCTTCTTAGTCCACTTAGTGAAATTTTCATATATCTTGAAAAATCACCATAGGGGGGAGTACATGAAATTTTCGAAATCGAAAAAAAATTTTTGATGCCAAAAGGCTTAGAATTGCATGAAACGTCTAGATTTAGTGTCATCTCGAAAAAAAATTTTTTTGAAAAAATCGACATTTTGGGACTTAGAAAAAATATGAAAATTTTCCCAGAAAGTTGATTTTTTCAAAAAAAATTTTTTTTTGAGATGACACTAAATTTCGATGTTTTATGCAGTTTTAAGAGTTTTGGCATCAAAAAAAATTTTCGATTTTGGAAATTTCATGTACTCCCCCCTATGGTGCTTTTTCAAGATCGATAATTGTCAAACCTTTACCACCGGGGAGCACCCCTTAAGCATGTCCAATTTAGGTCAAATTTTGCATGAAGGCTTTTTTCGAGGTGCTTAAACTTTTGAGCACTAGAACTTTACGAAAATAGAGTTGATCCCAAAATTTTGGCACCCTTATATATACAAGAGCGGTAAAAATCAACGTGTTTTGTCGGTTACGTCACTTATACCATCATATATCTGGAACCAAAAGTCACAACCATTTGATCTTCGAACTTGATCAACGGCCCGACAGTAGCTTTCAAACGAGCCTAAGTTTGTTAAAATCGGATCAGCCATCTCTGAGAAAATTGAGCGCGTTCAAATACAACGCTTTTTGTCGGTTACGTCACTTATACAATCATATCTCCGGAACCAAAAGTCACAGCCATTTTATCTTCGAACTTGATCAATGGCCCGACAGTAGCTTTCAAACGAGCCCAAGTTTGTTAAAATCGGATCAGCCATCTCTGAGAAAATTGAGCGCGTTCAAATACAACGATTTTTGTCGGTTACGTCACTTATACAATCATATCTCCGGAACCAAAAGTCACAGCCATTTGATCTTCGAACTTGATCAATGGCCCGACAGTAGCTTTCAAACGAGCCCAAGTTTGTTAAAATCGGTTGAGCCATCTCTGAGAAAATTGAACGCGTTCAAATATCTTCGAAAAGTGCACATACATACACACACACATACACACACACACACACAGACATTTTCCGATCTCGTCGAGCTGAGTCGAATGGTATATAACACTATGGGTCTCCGAGGCTCCGTTCGAAAGTCGGTTTTTCCAGCAATTCTAATACCTTTCTATAGAGAAAGGCAAAAAGGGTTCGTACGACCGTAAATTAACATGACAAACAAATTGCAATAGTTTTGAGTCTAACTTCTATATCTATTTGAATTTAAAAAACTCATCACCCTGTTTATCCAGAATCGGAAGCCGGAATCGGTAAAATTCACCAATTTTGTATAGGACCATAAGTTTTTCAATTTGAATTATTGTTTACGAAATTCGAATTGGCTTTTTTTGAGAAAATGATTGAGCTTTGAGAAACAAATCTGCAAACCCGATAAACCTGATTAATTTATGTGAAATGGACATTGTTATATTAATCAACCGGAAGTTGGATCTCACTAAAACGCAAGACCTTTTATTTGAATTTTAGATGGTTCTTAGATTTCATTTGAATCTTTGATCGGTTCAGCCATCTACGAGAAAAATTAGTTACACTTGTTTGGGAGCGTACGACTTTTCATACGAATCTGAGTTTTGTTGAGTCATCTCCGAGAAAATTGAGTGAAATTATTTGTCACACACGCATTTGCTGATCTCGACGAACTGATTCGAATGGTATATGGGTGTTATGTTCTTCCAGCATTTATTGCTGTAAGTAGTTAAAATCAATATAATTATGGAATTACTTTCAACTCGAAAATGCTGATATCATCTGGTTTACATATGCCATATTCGAACGATTATGTTGCCAAAAACGAACCGTGCTAAAAACGAAAAAGGATGCTGTACACAGTCTTTTTGGTACTTAGAAACAATTGTATGTAACATTATAAAAAATCGTGTTTCACGTTGCTCCCAAGCGTTGCTTTGTCATACAATGCTCAAAACTCCTACTGCTGGAATAGGGGGAAAAGTCACTTGCCCAAAAATGTCGATATCTCCGTTCAAAATGGACGGTTTAGTTGCCTACTGATAATAACTATCGATTTGTGTAGTATTGAGACCAGTTTAGAATTTTTTTTACGTTTTTTGTTTCGTCGGTTTAAGTGACGGTGTACAATACTGAACACACTTTACCCTATAACTCCGGAACCGGAAGTCGTATCCGGATGAAATTCAGAAATTCCGTATGGAACTGGGAGACCTTTCATTTGAATTGAATGTCAAAATCGGTGCAGCCATCTCCGAGAAAACCTAGTGAGGGGGAGGGAATA